>NW_028270159.1:62306322-62606322 GCF_037043375.1 Chiloscyllium plagiosum
CAAGGCCCCAAAGGAAACTTCCATATCCGCCACAGATTCACCTGCACCTCCACACACATCATCTATTGCATCCTCTGCACCCGATGTGGCCTCCTCTATATTGGGGAGACAGGCCGCCTACTTGCGGAGCGTTTCAGAGAACACCTCTGGGACACCCGGACCAACCAACCCAACCACCCTGTGGCTCAACACTTCAACTCCCCCTCGCACTCCACCAAGGAAAATGCAGGTCTTTGGACTCCTCCATCGCCAGACTGCAACAACACGACGGTTGGAGGAAGAGCGCCTCATCTTCCGCCTAGGAACCCTCCAACCACAAGGGATGAACTCGGATTTCACCAGTTTCCTCATTTCCCCTCTCCCCACCTTGTCTCAGTCAAGTCCATCAAACTCAGCACCGCCTTCCTAACCTGAAATCTTCTTCCTGACCTCTCCGTCCACACCCCAGTCTGACCTATCACCCTCACCTTGACCTCTTTCCACCTATCGCATTTCCGCGCCCCTCCCCCAAGTCCCTCCTCCCTACCTTTTATCTTAGCCTGCTGGACAAACTTTCCTCATTCCTGAAGAAGGGCTTATGCCCGAAACGTCGATTCTCCTGTTCCCTGGATGCTGCATGACCTGCTGCGCTTTTCCAGCAACACATTTTCAGCTCTGATCTCCAGCATCTGCAGACCTCACTTTCTCCTCAATGAAGTCAGAAATAGGAAAGGTGCAGTCACCTTGTTGGGTGTTTACTATAGGCCCCCCAATAGCAGCAGAGATGTGGAGAAACAGATTGGGAAACAGATTTTGGAAAGTTGCAGAAGCCACAGGGTAGTAGTCATGGGTGATTTCAAACATTGATTGGAAGCTCTTTAGATCAAGTAGATTGGATGGGGCGGTGTTTGTGCAGTGTGTACAGGAAGCTTTTCTGACTCAGTATGTAGATTGTCCGACCAGAGGGGAGGCCATATTGGATTTGGTACTTGGTAACGAACCGAGACAAGTGATGGGCTTGTTAGTGGGTGAACATTTTGGTGATGGTGGCCACAATTCTGTGACTTTCATCTTGGTTATGGAGAGAGATAGGTGCGTGAAACAGGGTAGGTTTTACATTTGGGGGAAGGGTAAATACGATGCTGTAAGACAGGATCTGAGGAGCATACGTTGGGAGCATAGGCTGTCAGGGAAGGATGTCGTGGAAATGTGGAACTTTTTCAAGGAACAGATATGACGTGTCCTTGATATGTATGTACCTGTCAGGCAGGAAAGAGATGGTCGTGTGAGGGAACCTTGGTTTACGAGGGAGGTTGAATGTCTTGTAAAGAGGAAGAAGGGGGCTTACATAAGGTTGAGGAAACAAGGTTCAGTCAGAGCATTGGAGGGATACAGGATTGCCAGAAGGGACCTGAAGAAAGGGATTAGGAGAGCTAAGAGAGGGCATGAAAAATCATTGGCGGATAGGATCAAGGATAACCCAAAGGCATTTTACGTGTATGTGAGAAACATGAGAATGATGAGAAGGAGGGTAGGTCCGATCAAGGACAGTAGTGGGAGAAAGTGTATTGAGTCTGAACAGATAAGTGAGGTCTTGAGTGAGGGCTTTTCTTCATTATTTACAAACGAGAGGGATTGTATTTTTGAAGAGGAGAGTGTGAAATGGACTGGTAAGCTAGAGGAGATACTTGTTAGGAAGGAAGATGTGTTGGACATTTTGAATAACTTGAGGATAGACAAGTCCCCCGGGCCTGACTGGATATATCCTAGGGAAGCAAGAGAGGAAATTGCAGAGCCGTTGGCAAAGATCTTTTCGTCTTCACTGTCAACAGGGGTGGTACCAGGGGACTGGAGAGTGGCGAATGTTGTGCCTTGTTCAAAAAAGGGAATAGGGATAGCCCCGGGAATTACAGGCCAGTTAGTCTTACTTCGGTAGTAGGCAAAGTAATGGAAAGGGTACTGAGGGATAGGATTTATGAGTATCTGGAAAGACACTGCTTGATTAGGGACAGCCAGCACAGATTTGTGAAGGGTAGGTCTTGCCTTACAAGTCTTATTGAATTCTTTGATGAGGTGACCAAGTATGTGGATGAGGGTAGAGCAGTGGATGTAGTATACATGGATTTTAGTAAGGCAGTTGATAAGGTTCCCCATGGTAGGCTTATGCAGAAAGTCAGGAGGCATGGGATAGTGGGAAATTTGGCCAGTTGGATAGAAAACTGGCTAACCGGTCGAAGTCAGAGAGTGGTGGTGGATGGTAAATATTCAGCCTGGAACCCAGTTACAAGTGGATTTCCGAAGGGATCAGTTCTGGGTCCTCTGCTGTTTGTAATTTTCATTAATGACTTGGAAGAGGGATTCGAAGGGTGGGTCAGTAAATTTGCAGATGATACGAAGATTGGTGGCTGTTGTCGGCTGCAAAGGGACTTAGATATGATGCAGAGCTGGGCTGAGGAGTGGCAGATGGAGTTCAACCCTACCAAGTGTGAGGTTGTCCATTTTGGAGGGACAAATAAGAATGCGGAATACAGGATTAACGATAGGGTTCTTAGTAAGGTGGAGGAGCAGAGGGATCTTGGGGTCTATGTTCATAGATCTTTGAAAGTTGCCATTCAGGTGGATAGAGCTTGTAAGAAGGCCTATCGTGTATTAGTGTTCATTAGCAGAGGAATTGAATTCAAGAGTCGTGAAGTGATGCTACAGTTGTACAGGACTTTGGTTAGGCCGCATTTGGAGTACTGTGTGCAGTTCTGGTCGCCTCACTTTAGGAAAGATGTGGAAGCTTTGGAGAGGGTGCAGAGAAGATTTACCAGGATGTTGCCTGGAATGGAGAATAGGTCGTACGAGGATAGGTTGAGCGTGCTAGGCCTTTTCTCATTGGAACGGAGAAGGATGAGGGGTGACTTGATAGAGATTTATAAGATGATCAGGGGAATAGATAGAGTAGACAATCAGAATCTTTTTCCCCGGGTACAACAGAGTGTTACAAGGGGACATAAATATAAGGTGAAGGGTGGAAGGTATAGGGGAGATGTCAGGGGTAGGTTCTTTACCCAGAGAGTGGTGGGGGCATGGAATGCGCTGGCGAACTTTAAGTGGCAATTGGATAGGTACATGGATGGTGCTTAAGCTAGGACAAATGTTCGGCACAACATCGTGGGCCGAAGGGCCTGTTCTGTGCTGTATTGGTCTATGTTCTATGTTCTATGTTCTATAAGCCAACAGAGCACCTATTGCACAGAAATGCAGATTCAGACATTAAACATACATACACACACCAATACAAGAACGCGCACCAATACAAGTACACACAGAGATAGACGCACCCAGAGAGGCATACAGGGACATATAAAGACATAAAGAAATAGACAAACACAGAGACAAATATGCAGATACACACAAAAACACAGAGAGTCATAGAGTTATACTGCACGGAAACAGACCTATCAGCCCATAAAGTCCATGCCAACCATAATCCCAAACTAAACTCAGCCTGTGATTGTCTGATATTTTGCTAAACCTTCTCTTATTCATGTAATAATCAAATGCCTCTTAAATGTTTCAACTTTACCCACATTTACTACATCCTGAGGAAGTTTGTTCCACAGAAGAAAGGCAAATTTTGGAAAGGCAAACTAGGACAGGACTTACATATTTCATGGTAAGGTCCTGGGCAATGTTGCTGAACAAAGAACCCTTTCAAGTGAAGTTGCAGGTAGACAGGATGGTGAAGAAGGCATTTGATATGCTTGCCTTTCTTGATCAGTGCATTGAGCATAAAGTTGGGAGCTCACGTGGCGGTTGCACAGGACATTGGTTATGCCACTTCTGCAAAACTTCATTTAATTTTGGTTTCCCTGGTTTAGGAAGAATGTTGTGAAACTTGAAAGGCTTCAGAAAAGATATCCAAGAATATTGCCATAGGTGGAGAGTTTGAGACATAGGGAGAGGCTGAATAGGCAGAAAGTATTTTCCTTGGAGCGTCAGAGGATGACGAGTGAGTTTAGAGGTTTATACAATCAAGAGGAGCATGTACCGAGTAAATAGCCAAGGTCTTTTCTCTGGGTTGGTGAGTCCAAAACTAGAGACCATAGTCCTTAGGTGAGGGGGAATAGACTTCAAAGGGATCAAAAGGGTAACTTTTCACATAGAGGATGGTGCATGCAAGGAATGAGCTGCCAGGGAAGTGGTGCAGGCTGGTTTCACTACAACATTTAAAGGACATCTAGGTGGGTATATGATTAGGGATTGTTTAAGAGGCATATAGGCCAAATGCTGGCAAATGTGTCTAGATTAATTTAGTTTATCTGGTCTGCTTGGGCGAGTTGGAGCCAAGGGTCTATTTCATGCTGTACACCTCTGTGACTCAATGTATTTTTAAAAAGTTTTCTTCTCATCTTAAAATGATCCCTCTTGTCTTGAAATCCCCCATTCCATCACATACCATTCAACGTTATCTGTACCCCTCACTGTTTGAAAATCCTCTATAAGGTCACATCTTAACCTCCTATGCTCTGTGGAAGAAGTCCCAGCTGATCCAGCCTCTCATTTAACTGAAACCCTACATCCCTGGCAAATCTTTTTTGAACCCTGTCAATGTCCTCCCTATATCAGGGCAACCAAAACTGCACACAATACTCCAAAACAAGCCTCACAAATGTCTTGTATAACCTGAACATAACATCCCAACTCCTATACTCAAAGGTCTGAGCAATGGAGGCACGTGGGCTAAACGCCTTCTTAACAACCCTGTCTACATGTGACACAAGCTTCAACGAATTATACGTCATCACTAGGTCTCTGTTCTATGACACTACTAAAGACTTTAGTTTTAAATGTGTATATCCTCCCTTTGTTTTACCAAAATGCAATACCTCGCATTTATCCAAATTAAATCCCATTTGCTACACCTCAGACCAGTGACTAATATAGTTGTCCCCACCCTCCCCTTTAGTTTGAAGAGACTGAATAGGCAGAAGGTATTTTCCTTGGAGCGTCCCTTCTTCAGGAGACAAACAAACTCTGGCCCTGATTTTCATAAACAGCCTGAGCTTGGTTTGCCTTGTGTGGGCAGAAGGAGGAGCAGGGTGGATTGCAGACCCAGTCCGTGGGGAGGAGAAGCTGGAAAGTAATCAGCTGCATTGGATAACTTAATGGTTTTAAAAAGAGGCTGGAAATAGTGATCGATGTTTCAGGTCCAAAATTATGTTCTTTCTTCGTCAGTGGTGTCCAGAAATAATATCTATTCGAGATCCTTCAGAGCGCAGACTGCCTCTGCAAGATGTTTTTCCTGATATTACAGATAATAGTTATTTAAGCTGGAAATCATAGCCAAGCAATTAAATTTGTCAATAGTTTATCTCAATGTCAGATCACATGCAGCTGAAAATGTGTTGCTGGAAAAGCGCAGCAGGTCAGGCAGCATCCAAGGAACAGGAGAATCGACGTTTCGGGCATAAGCTCTTCTTCAGGAATGAGGAAAGTGTGTCCAGCAGGCTAAGATAAAAGGTAGGGAGGAGGGACTTGGGGGAGGGGCGTCGGAAATGCGATAGGTGGAAGGAGGTCAAGGTGAGGGTGATAGGCCGGAGTGGGGTGGGGACGGAGAGGTCAGGAAGAAGATTGCAGGTTAGGAAGGCGGTGCTGAGTTCGAGGGTTGGGACTGAGACATGGTGGGGGGAGGGGAAATGAGGAAACTGGAGAAATCTGAGTTCATCCCTTGTGGTTGGAGGGTTCCTAGGCGGAAGATGAGGCGCTCTTCCTCCAACCGTCATGTTGCTATGGTCTGGCGATGGAGGAGTCCAAGAACCTGCATGTCCTTGGTGGAGTGGGAGGGGGAGTTGAAGTGTTGAGCCACGGGATGGTTGGGTAGGTTGGTCCGGGTGTCCCAGAGGTCTTCTCTGCAACGTTCCGCGAGTCGGCCTGCGGTTGACCTGCTGCGCTTTTCTAGCAACATATTTTCAGCTCTGATCTCCAGCATCTGCAGTCCTCACTTTCTCCTCGTCAGATCACATGCACTCAACATTCTGCATTTGAAACAAGTACCCTGCATCTTTTAATAACGTAATTCTTTTAACTGTGTAATTCAGTAAAGTTAACCAGATTTGAATGAATCCATACAGAGCTGAAAGCTGACATTTAAAACGTGATCCAAAATCTGGACATGGTTTAGGTCTTGCATAGTGGGGAGTGCCTCTGCCTCTGAACCAGAGCTCTGGATTCAATTCCAATTCCCGAACTTGCGTGATATGCGCCTAGCTCTGTGGCAGAAGGTCTGGATTCAAGTCCTGCCTGCTGCGTAGGTGTGTCACAGCACATCAGAACAGGCTGATGAATAAACGCACTGGAGAATCATGTTGCAGACTAACGAGCTATTACCGACTGATGGTAGTGTCCCTAACTCTGGGCCGAGACGTCTAGGTTCAAATTCCATAGAGGCATTTCATAACATATCTGACCATGTTGATGAAAGAGATTTCAGGATTGTTACTTGATCGAGGAGGCTAAGGCATTGTATTTCAGAATTTTAACCAGAATGACTGAAAGCACATGTATTCCTGTTGATTGGAGTCAAATTTGCACCTTAGAGAGGGGAATGGATAGGTCTTTTTCCCAGGGTCAGGGATTCCAAAACTAGAGCACATAGATTTAAGGTAAGAGGGGAAAATTTGAAAGGGACCGAAAGGACAACTTATTCACATACATTTTGATGCCAGAGGAAGTGATGCAGGTTAGTACAATTTAACATTTAAAAGGTATTCAAGATTTGTGTAAAGATTTGTAGCTCGGGTGCCAGTTGCAGTACTTGTGGGTATGTCCGCCGACATGGGAAGTTGAGTTGCAGACAATTCATCCTCTTTCTCGCTGACATCCTCAGTGCTGTGGAGCGTCCTGTGAAGCACTGCAGTACAGTGTCAGTTGGAATTTATTGGTTTCATTCCTGCTGCTTCCGGTAGCCGGTGGCCTTTGCAGTGTCCGGTATATTGGGTATAAGTCAATGTGTTTATTGATGAGCCTGTGTTTTGTGTCATCTGTGTGCTTTGCTCTCGGGTATAGCTGGTCGTGGTGTTTACTGGCTGGATGATGTTCATCAGCGTGGATAGCTATGTTGTCTGCCTGCATGGAATCTTGTGCACCATATTTGTCCTGCACATGATGGGTATTGAGTCTTTTGTTCTGGTGAGCTGTTGTTTAAGTATGGCTGTCACTTTATGCACTGTCATGAATCTGATTGATCGGAGAAATCTGGCTGTCAGTTCCAAGACTTTTTTAATATCAGGTAGAGTGGTTAGTGCATTGGATTGTGGCATGTTGTCACGTGCTGATTGTCTGCCAGGCATTTGCGAATGAAGTTGCGGAGATATCCATTTTTAGCAAAGACTTTGTGGAGATGTTCTTCTTCCTCCCTTTGCAGGCTGGGAGTGCTGCAGAGTGTTGTAGCCCTTTTGAACAGGGTCTTACTGCAGCTTCTGTTGTGTGTGTTTGTGTGGTGACCTTTATACATCAGGATCTGATCCATGTGTGTGGCTTGTCTGTATATTTATGTTGTGTATTCCCCGTTCTGTGTTCTTTCTACCATCAAATCCAGGAATGGGAGTTGATTGTTAATTTCCTCCTCTCGTAAATTTGATCCCTGTGAGCATGGTGTTGATAATCTGGTGTGTGTTGTTAAAACATGGGGATATAAATAGGAAGGGCCAAATGCTGGCAAATGAAACCAGCTTAATTGAGGACTTCGGCTTTGCCCGGACAAGTTGGATCAAAGGGTCTTTTTTCCAGGTGATACAAATCTATGATTTGTTGATCCAATCGATCAAGATCACTTTAGAATTTTCTATAACCTTCTTCACTGTCCATTAAACAATGAATCTTGTTTCCGTGCACAAACTTGCTAACCATACTTTCTATAATTCTCCTCCAAACAATTTATGTAAATAACTACCAAAAGTACCAAAAGTGGATCTATCACGAAACCTTGCGGAGTACCACTGGTCGCAGGCCTCTCATCAAAAAGCAAATCTCCTCAACTACCCTCATTAACAGAAGCGTGCGTTTGTGCGCACACACAACCACACACACACACACACACACTTCTCTGCACCATCTCCAAAGCATCTACATCCTTTTGTTAATGTGGCGACCAGAATTGTACACAATATTCCAAATGCAGCCAAACCAATGTCTTCTACAATTTTAACATGACCTGCCAGCCCTTACACTCAATACCCCGTCCGATGAAGGCAAGCATATCATATGCCTTCTTGACCACTCTATCTACCTGTGCAGACACCTTCAGGGTACATTTCAGATCTCTCTGCTCATCAACTTTTCCCAAAGCTCTTCCGTTTATAGTATAGTTCACTTCAGAATTAGACTTCCCAAAATGCATCACTTCACATTTGTCTGGATTGAACTCCATCTGCCACTTCTCTGCCCAACTCTTCAATCTATCTATATTCTCCTGTATTCTTTGACTGTCCCTTATGCTTTCTGCTACTCCATCAATCTTCGTGTCATCTGCAAACTTACTGATGAGACTAACAATGCCCTCTTCCAGATCATTGACGTATATTACAAACAACATCCTGCACACCATGTGACTTCACTTTCTCCATTAGTTTACCACAGAGAACCTTTTCAAACGCCATACTGAAGTCCATGTATATGACATCTACAGCCCTTCCTTCATCTATCAACTGGGTCAGTTCCTCAAAGAGCTCTATTAAGTTGGTAAGGCACGATCTACCTCATACAAAGCCATGTTGTCTATCACTGATAAGCCCATTCTTTTCTAAATATAAATAGACTTTATCCATTAGTATCTTCTCCAGAAACTTTCCCACAATTGACATCAGGGTCACGGGTCTGTAGTTACTGGAATATCCCTACTCCCCTTCTTGAACAGGGGGACAATATGAGCAACCCTTCAGTCATTGTGTTTAAGGATACCATAAAGATATCTGTCAGAGCCCAGCTATTTCCTTTCTCACCTCCCTCAGCAACCTGGGATAGATCCCAGCCGGTCCTGGGGATTGGTTCACCTTAATAGCCTTTTGTTTACCCAACACATCTTCCCTTTTCAAGTCAACGTGATCCAGAATAAATAAACTTCTATCTCTAATCTCAGCATTCACCACCTCCTGTTTCTCAGTGAACACTGAGGCAAAGTAATCATTGAGAATCTTACTCATTTTCTCAGGTTTGACACACAGCCTTCCTTCCTTACCCTTTAGCGGACCAACCCTTTCTCTGGTTACCCTCTTGCTTCTTATATAAGAATAAAAGGCCTTGGGATTCTCCTTAATTCTGCTCACCAAAGCTATATCATGACCCCTTTTAGCCCGCTTGGTTCCTCATTTAAGAATGGTCCTACTCTCCCGATATTCCGCCAAGGCCCATTCTGTTCTTAGCTGCCTGGAACTTATGTACGCTTCCCTTTTCCTCTTGGCTAGTCGCACGATTTCTCCTGTCATCACGGTTCACGAATCTTCCCTTTCTTATCCCTTGTTTTCAAAGGGACATGCCTATCCTGCACTACCTTCAACTATCTTTGAAAGCCTCCTACATATCAAATGTGGACTTTCCCTAAAATAGCTGTGTCCAATCCACATTTCCCAGATTCTGCCGAATTTTGATATAACTGGCCTTGGCCCAGTTTAGTACTCGTCCCCTTAGGACCAATCTCATCTTGGTCTTTGAGTATTCTAAAACTTACAGAATTGTGGTCATTATTCCCAAAGAAATCCCCCACTGCAACTTCTACCACTGGCCTGGCTCATTCCCCAACACCAGGTCCAATATGGCTGCCTCCCTTGTCAGACTATTGACATACTGCTGTAGAAAACTTTCTTGGATGCTTCTTACAAATTCTGCCCCATCCAGACCTCTGGATACTGTTTACCTATTTGTTCTTCTACCTCACACTCACTGTTGGGAAGCCTGTAATACAGCCCTACCAATGTAACTGCACCATTCTTATTTCTCAGCTCCACCCATAACGCCTCACTGCTCAAGCCCTCCTAGTGTCCTCCTTTAGCACAGCCGTGATATCATCCCTGACCAACAATGCAACTCCTCCCCCACCTTTTATTTCCCTCACTGTCCTGTCTGAAGCATCTAAAGCCTGGAACATTTAGTTGCCAATCATGCCCTTCCTTCAACCAAGTCTCTGTGATCGCAATAATGTCATACTCCCAGGCACCAATCCAAGCCCTAAGTTCATCTGCCTTACCCACTATACTCCTTGCATTAAAGTTGAGGCAGCCAGTTCTTTTGTGTTCATCTGCTGTCTGCCTACTCTTCTCCTTGGTAATGCTAACATTGTGATCCTGACAGTCTCCAGTCTCCACCTCACTGCCGACCTGTTTTCTCTTCTGGTTCCCAGTCCCCTGTCACATTAGTTTCAAACCTCCCCAACAGCAGGAGCAAAAACCCCCCAAGGACATTAGTTCCAGTCTGATTCAGGTGTCGACCGTCCAATTTGTAATGGTCCCTCAGAACCGGTCCCAGTGTCCCACAGATCTGAACCCCTCCCTCCTACACCATCCCTCAAGCCACATGTTCATCCTTCCTATTTTTTCATTTCTATGCTGGCTAGCACTTGGCACTGGTAGCAATCCAGAGATCACTACCTTTGAGGTCCTCCTCTTTAACTTCTTTCCTAGCTCCCTAAATTCCACTTTCAGAACCTCATCTCATTTTGTATTTATATCACTGGTGCCCATATGCACCAAGCCAACTGGCTGTTCACCCTCCCCTTTCAGAATCCTCTTCAGCTGATCGGTGACATCCCTGACCCGAGCACCTGGGAGGCAAAATACCATCTGGGAGTCTCGTTTTCGGCTACAGAACCGCCTATTTGCTCCCTTTACAATAGAATTTCCTATGACTATGGCCCTATGAGTCTTTTTCCCACCCTTCCTAACAGCAGTGCCCACGGTGCCATGCTCCTGGCAACTGCTGCCCTCCCCTGGTGAGCCATCTCCCCTAACCGCATCCAAAACGGTGTACCTGTTTTGGAGAGAGATGACTGCAGGGGACACGTGCACTGCTTTCCTACTCTTTCTCTGCCTTTTGGTCACCCATTCACTGTCTGCCGCAGTAATTCTAACCTGCAGTGTGACCAGTTCACTAAATGTGCTATCCACAACCTCCTCAGCATCGCAGATGCTCCACAGTGAGTCCATCCGCAGCTCCAGAGCTGTCATGCGATCAAACAACAGCTGCATCTGGACACATTTCTTGCGAGTCTAAGAGTCAGGGACGTCAGCCACATCTCTGAGCTTCCACATCAAGCAAGAGGCACATGCCAGGGGTCTGAGGTCCCCTGCCTTTGTAAGCCTTAGCTTTTTATCACCGAACTAAAACCAAACAATGCCCTTCAATATACGAAAGAAAAGAAAAATATATAAATCTTACCATACAGAGTCCTTTTTCTTCTGGTTAGAGGTGGGTGGGCGGGAGGGAGATACTGCACGTGTAGTATCTTGGGTTTAGCCGCTGCCCAAATTTATCCTAAGTCCTTACCTTCCCTGCAACCTCCTTGTTTCCAACATCGCCTCTGCTCTGTCTGCTGCTGCTTCCGGACAGGAAAATGATATCTTCAGATCAAATGAAGCCATTTTTTGCTCAGGAAATGACTCTGTGTATGACAGCAGCAGTGATGCACCGACATGGAGCAGGGAATATGATAGAATGCAGTCCAGGCAATATTCAAGGAGACCTCGTGAGAAAATGTAACCTTCCCTCTCTAGAACATAGAACATAGAAGAATACAGCGCAGTACAGGCCCTTTGGCCCTCGATGTTGCGCCGATCCAAGCCCACCTAACCTATACTAACCCACTATCCTCCATATACCTATCCAATGCCCGCTTAAATGCCCATAAAGAGGGAGAGTCCACCACTGCTGCTGGCAGGGCATTCCATGAACTTACGACTCGCTGAGTGAAGAACCTACCCCTAACTTCAGTCCTATATCTACCCCCCCTTAATTTAAAGCTATGCCCCCTTGTAATACCCGACTCCATACGCGGGAAAAGGTTCACACTGTCAACCCTATCTAACCCCCTAATCATCTTGTACACCTCAATCAAGTCACCCCTAAACCTTCTTTTCTCTAATGAAAACAGCCCCAAGTGTCTCAGTCTTTCCTCATACAATCTTCCTTCCATACCAGGCAACATCCTGGTAAACCTCCTCTGCACCCGTTCCCGTGCCTCCACATCCTTCCTATAGTATGGCGACCAAAACTGCACACAATATTCCAGATGCGGCCGCACCAGAGTCTTATACAACTGCATCATGACCTCAGGACTCCGGAACTCAATTCCTCTACCAATAAAAGCCAGTACGCCATATGCCTTCCTCACCGCACTATTTACCTGGGTGGCAACTTTCAGAGATCTGTGTACATGGACACCAAGATCCCTCTGCTCATCCACACTACCAAGTATCCGACCATTAGCCCAGTACCCCATCTTTTTGTTATTCTTCCCAAAGTGAATCACCTCACACTTAGCTACATTGAATTCCATTTGCCACCTTTCTGCCCAGCTCTGCAGCTTCTCTATATCCTGCTGTAACCTGCCACATGCTTCCTCACTGTCAACAACTCCTCCGACTTTCGTATCATCCGCAAACTTGCTCACCCAACCTTCTAACCCCTCTTCCAGGTCATTTAAAAAAATGACAAACAGCAATGGTCCCAAAACAGATCCTTGCGGAACTCCGCTAGTGACGGCACTCCATGAAGAAACTTTGCCATCAACTACTACCCTCTGTCTTCTTCCATCCAGCCAATTCCTTATCCAAACCTCTAACTCACCCTCAATGCCATATCTCCGTATTTTCTGCAGTAGCCTACCATGGGGAACCTTATCAAACGCCTTACTAAAATCCATATATACCACATCTACCGCTTTCCCCTCATCAACCTCCTTCGTCACCTTTTCAAAGAATTCAATAAGGTTTGTGAGGCACGACCTGCCCTTCACAAAACCATGCTGACTATCCTTGATCACATTATTCCTATCCAGATGTGCATAAATCCTATCCCTTACAATTCTCTCTAAGACTTTGCCCACAACAGAAGTGAGACTCACCGGCCTATAGTTACTAGGGTTATCCCTACTCCCCTTTTTGAACAAGGGAACCACATTTGCTATCCTCCAGTCTTCTGGCACTACTCCTGTAGACAAAGAGGACATAAAAATCAAGGCCAATGGCTCTGCAATCTCCTCCCTTGCTTCCCAGAGAATCCTAGGATAAATGCCATCAGGCCCAGGGGACTTATCTATTTTCACCTTTTCCAGGATTTCCAACACCTCTTCTCTACATACCTCAAAGCCATCCATTCTACTTATTTGTGACTCAGTATTCACATCGACGACAATGCCCTGTTCCTGAGTAAATACTGAAGAAAAGTATTCATTCAGTGTCTCCCCAATCTCTTCCGCCTCCACACGCAACTTCCCACTACTATCCTTGACTGGACCTATTCCTACCCTAGTCATTCTTTTATTCCTGAGATACCTATAGAAAGCCTTAGGGTTTTCCCTAATCCTACCGACTAAGGACCTTTCATGTCCCCTCCTTGCTGCTCTTAGCTCTCTCTTCAGGTCCTTCCTGGCTACCCTATAACTCTCAATCGCCCCAATTGAACCTTCACGTCTCATCTTGAGATAGGCCGCCCTCTTCCATTTAACAAGGGATTCCAATTCCTTATTAAACCACGGCTCCCTCGCACGACCCTTTCCTCCCTGCCTGACAGGTACATAATTATCAAGGACACTCAATAGTTGCTCCTTGAACAAGCTCCACATATCATTTACACTCTTGCCTTGGAGTCTACTTTTCCAAGCCACACATCCTAAGTCATGCCTCACCGCATCATAATTTCCCTGACCCCAGCTATAACTCTTGCCCTGTAGTACACACTTATCCCTCTCCATCACGAGAGTAAAAATCACCGAATTATGGTCACTATCCCCAAAGTGCTCACCTACCTCTAATTCTAACACCTGGCCTGGTTCGTTACCCAGAACCAAATCCAGTATGGCCTCACCTCTTGTTGGCCTGTCTACATATTGTGTCAGGAAACTCTCCTGCACACATTGAACAAACACTGACCCATCTAACGAACTTGAGCTATAGCTTTCCCAATCAATATCAGGAAAGTTAAAGTCCCCCATCACAACCACCCTATTACTGTCACTCATCTCCTGAATCACCTTCCCTATCCTTTCTTCTACGTTTCTAGGACTATTAGGAGGCCTGTAAAAGACTCCTAACAGGGTGACCTCACCTTTCCTATTCCGAACCTCAGCCCAAACTACCTCAGATGGCAAGTCCTCTTCCATTGTCCTTTCCACCACTGTAATACTATCTTTGACAAGCAATGCCACACCTCCCCCTCTTTTACCCCCACCTCTGACCCTACTAAAACATTTAAATCCTGGAACCTGCAACAGCCAATCCTGTCCCTGTTCTACCCATGTCTCCGTAATAGCCACAACATCAAAGTCCCAGGTACCAACTCTCTTTCCGTGTTTCTCCTCCCAGCAATGTGTGCAAGGTGAGAACCTCTCAGTCAACTTTACCAGACATGGACAATACCTGACAACGATCCATTGGAATGTCCCAACTGCCTGAAGCAAAGGGAATGCAGCCAATTCCAACTGTTCTAGGAATAGATCCCAACATCAGCTGTGTGAGGACAATATCTTCAGAGGAGGAATAAACGTGTGTGTGGTGTGTGATGTGTGTGAGCAGAAATATGGATGTACATATCTGCAATATCCAAACTGCTGTTCATTCATCTTTCCATCATAGCTTCTGTAAGTTTCTTTTGGTCATAACCTTGCTGTTTTAGCAGATTACAGAAACCATTCTGATTTCTTTCTAACACTGACCCTGATCCAGTCTGGGACCTATATCATTGGCCATATCAACAACCTGGTTCCATTTAAAACTTGCTGTGTCCAGTGGAAGAGTGGGGCTAGAAAAGAAAACAGTGATCTGAAAACCCAGGAACATTAGACTGGTACACCTAACGTCAGTGGTGGGTGAGCTGTTGGAGGGGATACAGAGGGATAGAATTTACATGCATTTGGAAAGGCAAGGTCTGATTGGGGAGAGTTAACATAGCTTTGTGTGTGGGAAATCATGTCTCACGAACTTGATTGAGATTTTTGAAGAGGTGACAAAGAAGAATGATGAAGGCAGAGGAGTAGATGTTGTTGATATGAACTTCAGCAGGGGGTTCAACAAGATTCTGCATGGTAGAAATATTAGTAAGATGAGATCATAAATGGATCCAGGATGAACTAGCCAATTGATTATAAAATTGTATTGAATGTAGGAGACAGATTATAGTGGTAGACAATTGTTTTTCAGACTGGAGGCTTTTGACCAGGGGTGTTCCGAACTTATCAGTGTTAAGTGTATTGCATTTCATCATTTATATAAATAATTTGGATTATATGTGTGTGGGTCGTCCATTTGCAGATGATGTCAAAATAGGAGATCGAATGGATTTTTTCCAATTGCAATTGGAAAATTACGGAATGTTCAGAACAATTTGTCGCCCCTCAGCTCCTGAAGCAGTCTGTGCCCATATGCAAAAAGACCTGGACAACATTCAACTTTGTGCTGTTAAAGTGCGAGTAACATTCATGTAACCACGCTGCGAGACACTGCACATTTCCACAGTAAAAGGAGGAGCTCATTCAGCTCGATCTGATTCCACAAGAATATGAGGAAATCATTCATCTCATCAAAATGATTGGACTAGAAAAGGAATAGCCCATTTATCCCCTCCTGCCTATTACACAAGGAAGACAGGAAGTCTGGTCAGCCCCACTACACGGGATCAGAATTAAGTCATTTCACACCTGGATTCACTTACAAAGGTAAAGGAGGATGGCGTTCAGCTCCTCGAGTCACTAACACAGGAACATGGCAGTGATGCTCCAACATCACAAACAAATGGAACAGGGACTGCACAGACAGACTGCTCCACGTTGTTCCTCATGGCTTCAACATCCACAGTCAATATGTTTTATTTTAACACGGTTTTCTGCCAGTGAGAATGAAGCCTTTTTTTAAATCCGGTCTCAAAGACGTGTTTCTTCTCCGAGAAGGCAGATCTGTATTTTCTCTTGGGGTCAGAAGCTGGTGGGAATGACTAACTGTCTCAGAATGAAGATATTGTGGCTGCTGACAGGACTGTGAGCAATAAAATGCTCAGTGCAGGGTCACAGAGCAACTGCACATGAAAGTGTTCAGACTTCATTCAGAGCCTGCACCTCTCTGTTAAATAACCTCTGCAGTGGAACTGAAAATATCAGGAATCAAGCATTCCACAAAAAGTATGAAATTTATCAATCTATCAATGGCTGTTTGGGATATAATGAGTGCCCATCCATAATCATCAAGTTTAAACTTATTCTCTCACAGCGCTACAGATGAAACATACAGTCTCTTTACTCTGTCCTCATGGTACCATCATGCCGGGGTTTATTTGGGTTGAACTCCTTTGCACATTCTCAATGACAAGAAGATCATTACTTATAAAGCAGGCCAAGTCTGAATACCACACTCCAAATACTGTCTCAATAAAACACTATCATTGGGAAAATATATTTACTCTGGTATTTCAATCATTTTGCCTGAAGGACCATGTATCATTTATAATCCTAATTACTTGCTGCCCCATTTGAATTCTGTTAGTAACTTATTACCAAGGACATCCAGGTCTTTTTCAACAACAGCACTTCCCAACCTCTCACCATGTAACTAACGTGACTGAATGATGGTATATGCTGTTCACATCTGAACAATGTTTATACCTTGTGATAGGCTGTATTGCTGAAGCACTAATCCTTCTGATATCCCACGAGCCTTCAGCTCAGAGAAAAACACTACTCTCCTCATTTCCCCATTCTGGATTTTTTAATCCATGATGTATGATCACTCCTACCTACCCATGGAATCTGAAATTCTCAACTTACCTCCATTCAACCATGTCAAAAGTTTGCTGAAACTTCAAACCTTCCACTCCCACTGGTTCTTAATTGTTGATGTTACAACAGATAAACTTCACAAACTCCAGCTGGTTTATCAAAGATGCATTCCCTTTTCTGAATCCAGGCAGACTCTATCAAATCTCTCAGTGTCTAGTTGTCACATTTTTTCTCAAAGGTTCTAATATTTTTCTTGGAGAAAGTGAGGACCACAGATTAGAGAGTCAGAGTTGATAAAATGTGGTGCTGGAAAAAGCACAGCAGGTCAGGCAGCATCCGAGGTGCAAAAGAGTCAATGTTTCAGGCAGGATCCTTCTTCAGGATTGAAATGTCGGCTCTCTTTTTCTTCAGAGGCTGCCTGACCTGCTGTGCTTTGTCCAGTGTGACACGATCAAATCCAATATTTTTCTCAGAGCTGACATCCAGCTATCGACTATTTTGTTTTCTGTTTACCTTGTACATTCTATTTTAAATATTTAGGTTTACAATAACTAGTTTCCAGTCTCCAGTCTCCTTTCCAGAATCTGAATACTCAGTAAATCTTTCACTCACTCTATTGTCACCCCCTCAATACTCCGGGATGTAGCTCATTAGATGCAGCAACTTACTAAACCTTCAATTCATAGAATTTTTAAAAATCTTACCCTCTACTGATTCTAATTTCCTGCAGTTCCTCATTTTCACTAGTCACACTGTTCCTGAGTCTGTCTGGAAGTTTTTTTCTGTACCTTCCTGTGTGGAGATTAAACCAATGTATTCCTTTCAGCAGGCAGGTGGCTTCTGACAGCGAGTAAATACATCAGAGGATTGTATTTCGGAGGTAATGGATATGTTACCCACTCCTGCCTGGTAAGTTCCAGAATCAATCCAGTCCACTTCATGGTGAGTGCCAGCACAGTCCTGTCCCTGGTTTGAGTGGGTGTGTTCTATACCCCAGGCCCTACATAGTAGGGCCTCCCTCCCATCCTCCTCCTCTAACCTAACTTTAAAGTTCACAGGTAAGCTACTCAGTGTTCTTGCTTTGGAGACAAAGTGTAGAGTAATGGCAGCGCAGCCAGTGGAATGTTCCTCCTGCTGGATGTTTGAGGTAGGGGTGACCACCGATACTCGTGCCGACTTCATCTGCAGGAAATGCAGTCAGATTCTGCTCCTCACAGAACGAGTTAGGAAACTGGAACTGGAGTTGGATGAACTGAGGATTATTCGAGAGGCTGAGAAGGTGATAGATAGAAGCTACAGGGACATAGTTACGCCAGAGAACAGAGGTAGCTGGGTAACAGTTAGAGGTGGGAAGGGGAGGAAGCAGGCAGTGCAGGGATCCCCTGTAGTCATTCCCCTAAACAATAGGTATACCGCTTTGGATACTGGTGGGGGGGACAGCCTAGCAGGGGTAAGCTGCAGTGACCGGGTCTGCGGCGTGAGGTCTCTAGTTCGGAGACTCAGAAGGGAAAGGGGGAGAGGAGGAGAGCGCTAGTTATAGGAGACTCTCTAGTTAGAGGGACGGACAGGCGATTCTGTGGGCATGGGCAAGACTCTCGGATGGTTTGTTGCCTCCCGGGTGCCAGGGTCCGAGACGTCTCGGACCGTGTCTTCAGAATCCTTAAGGGGGAGGGGGTGCAGCCAGAAGTCGTGGTGCACGTTGGCACCAATGACATAGGTAGGAAGAGGGGTGGGGAGGTCATTCAAGAGCTCAGGGAGTTAGGCTGGAAGCTGAAAGTTAGGACAGACAGAGTCGTCATCTCTGGGTTGTTGCTGGTGCCACATGACAGTGAGGCAAAGAATAGGGAGAGAGTGCAGTTGAACACGTGGCTGCAAGGATGGTGTAGGAGGGAGGGCTTCAGGTATTTGGACAATTGGATTGCATTCTGGGGAAGGTGGGACCTGTACAATCAGGACGGGTTGCACCTGAACCAGAAGGGCACCAATATCCTGGGGGATAGGTTTGCTAGCACTCTTCGGGGGGGGGTTTAAACTAATTTGGCAGGGGGATGGGATCCGGACTTGTAGTCCAGCAAGTAGGCTAGCGGTTTGTCAGGATGTCTAAGTGTGTGGAGAGGCTGTGAAGAAGGTAGCACTGACAGGGAATACTTGCGGACACAGAGATGGGTTCAAGTGCGTATACTTCAATGCAAGGTGTATCAGAAATAAGGTGGGTGAACTTAAGGCGTGGATCGGTACCTGGGACTATGATATTGTGGCCATCACGGAAATGTGGATAGAAGAGGGACAGGAATGGTTGTTGGAGGTTCCTGGTTACAGATGTTTCAGTAGGGATAGGGAGGGTGGTAAAAAAGGAGGGGGGGTGGCGTTGCTAATTAGAAATGGTATAACAGCTGCAGAAAGGCAGTTCGTGGGGGATCTGCCTTTGGAGGTAGTATGGGCTGAAGTCAGAAATAGGAAAGGTGCAGTCACCTTGTTGGGTGTTATTATAGGCCCCCCAATAGCAGCAGAGATGTGGAGAAACAGATTGGGAAACAGATTTTGGAAAGGTGCAGAAGCCACAGGGTAGTAGTCATGGGCGATTTCAACTTCCCAAATATTGATTGGAAGCTCTTTAGATCACGTAGATTGGATGGGGTGGTGTTTGCGCAGTGTGTCCAGGAAGCTTTTCTAACACAGTATGTAGATTGTCCGACCAGAGGGGAGGCCATTTTGGATTTGGTACTCGGTAATGAACCGGGACAAGTGATGGGCTTGATAGTGGGTGAACATTTTGGTGATGGTGGCCACAATTCTGTGACTTTCACCTTGGTTCTGTAGAGAGATAGGTGCGTGCAACAGGGTAGGTTTTACAATTGGGGGAAGGGTAATTACGATGCTGTAACACAGGATCTGAGGAGCATAAGTTGGGAGCATAGGCTGTCGGGGAAGGATGTCGTGGAAATGTGGAACTTTTTCAAGGAACAGATACAACGTGTCCTTGATATGTATGTACCGGTCAGGCAGGAAAGAAATGGTCGTGTGAGGGAACCTTGGTTGACGAGGGAGGTTGAATGTCTTGTAAAGAGGAAGAAGGAGGCTTACATAAGGTTGAGGAAACAGGGTTCAGACAGAGCAGTGGAGGGATACAGGATAGCCAGAAGGAACCCGAAGAAAGGGATTAGGAGAGCCAAGAGAGGGCATGAAAAATCTCTGGCGGATAGGATCAAGGATAACCCAAAGGCATTTTATGCGTATGTGAGAAACATGAGAATGACGAGAACGAGGGTAGGTCCAATCAAGGACAGTAGTGGGAGACTGTGTATTGAGTCGGAAGAGATAGGAGAGGTCTTGAATGAGTACTTTTCTTCAGTATTTACGAATGAGAGGAACCGTATTGTTGAAGAGGAGAGTGTGAAACGGACTGGTAAGCTAGAGGAGATACTTGTTAGGAAGGAAGATGTGTTGGACATTTTGAACAACTTGAGGATAGACAAGTCCCCCGGGCCTAATGGGATATATCCTAGGATTATGTGGGAAGCAAGAGAGGAAATTGCAGAGCCGTTGGCAATGATCTTTTCATCTTCACTGTCAACGGGGGTGGTACCAGGGGACTGGAGAGTGGCGAATGTTGTGCCCCTGTTCAAAAAAGGGAATAGGGATAACCCCGGGAATTACAGGCCAGTTAGTCTTACTTCGGTGGTCGGTAAAGTAATGGAAAGGGTACTGAGGGATAGGATTTATGAGTATCTGGAAAGGCACTGCTTAATTAGGGACAGCCAACACGGATTTGTGAAGTGTAGGTCTTGCCTTACAAGTCTTATTGAATTCTTTGAGGAGGTGACCAAGCATGTGGATGAGGGTAGAGCAGTGGATGTTGTATACATGGATTTTAGTAAGGCATTTGATAAGGTTCCCCATGGTAGGCTTATGCGGAAAGTCAGGAGGCATGGGATAGAGGGAAATTTAGCCAATTGGATATAAAACTCGAAGTCAGAGAGTGGTGGTAGATGGTAAATATTCAGCCTGGAGCCCAGTTACAAGTGGAGTTCCACAGGGATCAGTTCTGGGTCCTCTGCTGTTCGTAATTTTTATTAATGACTTGGATGAGGGAGTCGAAGGGTGGGTCAGTAAATTTGCAGATGATACGAAGATTGGTGGAGTTGTGGATAGTGAGGAGGGCTCTTGTCGGCTGCAAAGGGACTTAGATATGATGCAGAGCTGGGCTGAGGAGTGGCAGATGGAGTTCAACCCTGCCAAGTGTGAGGTTGTCCATTTTCGAAAGTCAAATAAGAATTGCGAATACAGGGTTAACGGTAGGGTTCTTAGTGAGGTGGAGGAACAGAGGGATCTTGGGTTCTATGTTCATAGGTCTTTGAAAGTTGCCACTCAGGTGGATAGAGCTTGTAAGAAGGCCTATGGTGTATTCGCGTTCATTAGCAGAGGGATTGAATTCAAGAGTCGTGAAGTGATGTTGCAAAGTCCTGTTACAGGACTTTGGTTAGGCCACATTTGGAGTACTGTATGCAGTTCTGGTCGCCTCACTTTAGGAAGGATGTGGAAGCTTTGGAGAGGGTGCAGAGAAGATTTACCAGGATGTTGCCTGGAATGGAGAATAGGTTGTACGAGGATAGGTTGAGAGTGCTAGGCCTTTTCTCATTGGAACGGCGAAGGATGAGGGGTGACTTGATAGAGGTTTATAAGATGATCAGAGGAATAGATAGAGTAGACAGTCAGAAACTTTTTCCCCGGGTACAACAGAGTGTTACAAGGGGACAGAAATTTAAGGTGAATGGTGGAAGGTATAGGGGAGATGTCACGGGTGGGTTCTTTACCCAGAAAGTGGTGGGGGCATGGATTGCGCTGCCTGTGGGAGTGGTAGAGTCAGAATCTTTGGTGACCTTTAAGCGGCAATTGGATAGGTACATGGATGGGTGCTTAAGCTAGGACAAATGTTCGGCACAACATCGTGGGCCGAAGGGCCTGTTCTGTGCTGTATTGTTCTATGTTATGCTGAAGGAAGGGACACAACTCAGTGGCCATCTCATTTTTGAAACAATCTGATTTTACACTTTGCACGTGGGATAGATCCAGCTTTGAAAAATGTTCCTGGAAATCCCAAGGAGGAAAGTGCAATGCCTGGCTCATCCCTGTTTACAGTACTTCCCTTCTGAGTAGTCTCAGTTCCATTTGTTCACCGTGGTCTCAGGTTCACTGTTATTGCAGTGTCCATGCCTCGACCAGAGTTGGCTCACCAGACCCTTGTGTCTCCCCGCATGATTGCAGCAGCTGACAATACAAACCAGAGAAAAGCTTCCACAGAACCTCACTGACTTTCCAATGACAGCAGCAAGTCAGATCCCCACAAACATGGTGCACCCATTCAGTGTTAAAAAATAGCTTCCTGCTCTCAGTTCCTCTTCCGAGCTGAAAAAGCCGTTAGATCTCCATACAGTCCCACATTAACAGTTCCTCTCTCCCAAGAACCATTTGACAGTGCAACACTGCCTTCTCTGGATCTTAGTAATTATAATGGCAGCACCAGTATTGCCAATGGAATTGGCCACCACACTCAGAGAAGAGAGACAGAGGGAACATAACTCACTTTAAAGAGGGACATACCTAAGTGAACGTGAGACTCAGGAATATGGGAAAAGGGAAAATTTTAGATTAACCTCCCATTTTATTTTCCTTTCAGTTCATCATCAGCAATACCTTTGTTTACTTCTTTTTCTGTCTGTCTGTCTCTCTCCTTCTCTCTCCTCTGTCTTTCTGGGCAATTCTCCATCCATTTAACTCTAACCTCCTATCCATGTCCCCACCCCTCCAACCCAAACCATCTTGGATGCCAGCATAAATAATATTATTTCCCAGTTGCTTTCAATTCTGGTGTAGGGTCACTGGACTCCAAAAGATATCTGCTTTTCTCCTGACAGAGGCTGCTGAGATTCTCCAACACTTTTAGATGCTGAAGAATTTTGTTTCAGATCCCCAGTATCCACAGTTCCTTGTTTTATTTCACCTTTAATGCTGTTGTTTCACGGGATGTCAGCATCACTGCCAAGGGCTGCATTTGTTGTCCATCACTAATTGGCCTGGACCGCGAGGCCAGTTTTTCAAGACATTACAGAGGCAAGACCATTCATTTACAGCTCAATATTTCCATTGTATAATGACAAGAGGTTCTGTGGGTGTGAAAATCACTGCCAGACAGAGATGTTGGAATTAGTTTAAGTAACAACAAATGGAAGGTTTTTTTGGGAAAAAAGAGAAGAGTAGATTGAAAAACAATTTCATGGAAGTATGTGATCCCAAGTTTAACAATGACAAAATGAAGGAACTTTGATAGCATCTTGCAATATTGTATTACAAGGAATGGTGGTGAATGGGATATTGGTGTGAGTTCAGAAGATGGAGAGTTTTGGATGAACATCTGCTGTTCTACATTGTAATTAGGCATGGAGTCATCACGGTCTTCGATTTCTTTAGGTTGAGCCTCAGAATAATTTGCCTCAGTGCCATTTTCATTATGTTTGACAAAGGGATTTTTGCATGAGGCTGAACTAGTTTCCTGGTGCTATCTTATCGAACTCAGCTCATTAACTACCCACCCCACGCCATGGTGTGCCCCTCAGTCAAGGCCAGTCCGGTTCACCCACCCATCATGGCTGCAGACATTCATCATTGCCCGGATGCCCCTGGATATTCCATGATCCATAGCACTGGTCCCATCTTTAAAAGAGCAATGAGCAAATGGTTGATCTTTCTCAGCTTGGAGCTGCCCTACACAGATTATCCCGAGCATAGCAGATAAGGGATAAATACACCATGGTTTCTCAACAGGGGCTGGAGGTCCTGGTGGATGGGTTAGTACAGAGGAACACCATTCTCTTACCACACAATCAGATCCACCAAACATGGTCAGAACTCACCACCCAGCTCAGTGCAGTATCTGCAGTCGAAAACAAATGTCTAGCAGTACAGGGCAAGTGTCAATAACCTCCCCCACTCTGCCTGGATAAGTGACACCATTTTCTCTCTGATCCCTCCCACTCACTGTATATAGAATCATAGCATCACAGAGTGCAACAGCACCAAGACAGGCCCTTTGGCCCAAATTGGTCCATGCTGACTAAAATGTTCAGCCACTTTAACACTATTTCCATGCACTTGGTTCATTTCCTTATAATCCTTTCTTATCTTGTATTAGTCCAAATACCTTTTAAATGTTGTTGATGTACCCACCACAATCACTTACACTGGCAGCACATTCCATATGCGTACCATCCTCTGTGTAAAAAAGTTGCTAGGAGAAAGTGAGGACTGTGGATGCTGGAGATCAGAGCTGAAAAATGTGTTGCTGGAAAAGTGCAGCAGGTCAGGCAGCATCAAAGGAGCAGGAGAATCGATGTTTCGGGCATAAGCCCGTCTTTGCCTGAAGAAGGGCTTATGCCTGAAACGTCGATTATCCTGTTCCTTGGATGTTGCCTGACCTCCTGCGCTTTTCCAGCAACACATTTTTCAGTAAAAACGCTGCTCTCAGGTTCTCTTTTATTCTTTCCCCTCTAACTTTAAACTGATGCCCTCTCATCCTCAATTCCCCAACCCTGGGAAAAAAGACTCAATGCATTCACCCTATCTACATCTCTCATATTCTTATACAACTCCATAAGAACCTCCTCTCAGTCTCTGACACTCCAAAGAGAAAAGCCAAACTTGTCCAACTTCTCCTCATAACTAGTCCCTCGAGTCCTGGCAACATGCTTGCAAATTTCTTCTGTACTCATGCCAGTTTAATAAGATCCTTCCTCGAGCAAAGTGGCCAAAACTGAACACAATACTCCAAGTGCAGCTTTAGCAACATGCTGTAGAACTGCAACATAATGTCCCAACTTCTCTACTAAGTATCATGACTGATGAATGCCGATGTACCAAAAGCCTTGTTCCCTGCCCTGTTTCCCTGAGTCCACTTTCAGAAAACCATGTACCTGAACTCCAATGACCCTCATTTCCACTACACTCTTTAAGGCCCTTCCATTCACCATAAAACACCTACCTTGATTTGACTTTGCAAAATGCACAACCTTACACTTTTCGATATTAAACTCCATTTTCCACTGCTCAGCCTACTACCCCAGCTCATCAAGTTCCTGCTGGAATTTCTGATACCTTATTAACGATCCATGATGCCTCCTATTTTATCGTCATCTGCAAACTTACTAATCATACCTTGTACATTCTCATTCAAATCATTTAACAAACAGCAATGGACCCAGCACCAACACCTGAGGCACACCTGCTGTATGTGTCTAGTCCGACAAGTATTCTTCCACTATTACCATCTGCTTCCTTCCATCAAGCCAATCTTCTATCCAATTTGGCAGCTCCCCCTGGATTCCATGCAATCTAACCTTCCAGAGTAGCCTACTATGTGAAACCTTATCAAGAGCCTTACTGAAATCCAAATAGACCAGATCTATCACCCTGCCATCATCAATCTTCCTGGTCACTTCATCAAAGAACTGTATCAAATTTGTGAGGCAGGGTCTCTCATGCACAAAGCCATGCTGACTGTTCCTAATCAAATCCTGTATTTTCCAATGCATTTATACCTTACGCCTCAGGACCTTCTCAAGTAACTTACTACCACAGACGTTATGTTTACTGGTCTATAGTTCCCACTTTACTGGTCCTTAGCTCCCTATATTTGTGAAACCACTCACTGTCAAACAAAGCTCATGCCCTACCACTCTTACTGTCGCACGCAACACCTTCCATCCCTCACTCTCTCACTTTCTTGTCTCCTCTATAACCCCAACACTAATAACATGGCACAGATTCAGCACTGTCAACCGGCCCTCCCCAGACACCTCACCATTTCCCCTGAACCCACACCAGCACAGAAAGCAGGGTCACTCCCACTCTTACTCATTATCTCCCTTTCTCTCATTCCAACACAAACAACTAATAACAGGACAGAAATGGTCAAGCCGGGGGGTGGAGTGCCAAATATCCATTACCTAGCCCCCCTCCCCCTTCTCCGCCATGTGGAGAGAGTCCTGGCATGAGACGGAGACGACTGGGAAGCCTCGTGTGGAGATTCTGAAACATCCACATCCCACCAACCCGAGTAAGGAGCAATGTTCAGTGAAGGGCAATTCTCACTTTAAACTCCCTGTCAGTTCCGGTTCCATCTGGTACAAGTAGAAGCTGTGGCCCTGATGACATCTTCCTTTTGTGCCAAACGGTCTCGGTGGGCAGGAGGATGGGCTCACAACACATCATCTCCACCACCTCTCAGGAAGGGAGTACAGCTTCATTAATTTGTGCTCATATACACCAAGGGCCGTCTGCTCCTGCACCCGCTTTCCAACTGGGCAACCTGTTTTGTATTGTCTTTTAATGTTCTGCCTATCAACATGCATCACTTCACCCTGCTCTGCGTGGAGTGAGTCAAATAATGACACATCGTCAACTGAGCTACAGAAATACTGACACACACCTGATGAAGTGAGTGAAATAGTGACAAACTCACCACAAAGCAAGGAAAATACTGACAGGCTCCTCAAATCTGTATTAGTATCACTGTAATAGTGCAAGTGTCTGTGCATCTGTGTTATTATGTCTGTCTTTGTGTGTTCCTGTGTGTGTGTCAATGCGTGTGTGTGTGAGCATGTGTGTGTATGTGTATCGTTTTTCTGTGTGTATGTGTAATGTGCGTGTGTATGTGTATTGTGTGTTTGCCTTTATTTGTTTATTTAGTGCAGCTGTGTGTGGAGCAGGTCTGACAGTTTGTGTGCTGTTTAATACATGCATTACTACTTTCTATTCGCCTTCCGCAGACTGCATAGACGGAGACAGAGGAAGGTGAAAGCCATCAGGGATTTAGTCTTATTTAATGCCTTCAGGGGATGTGTGTGTCAGTGGCTGGCCAACATTTATTGACTGTCCCAAGTTGCCCTTGAGAAGGTAGTGGTGAGATGCCATCTTCAGTGTGCAGTAGTTTGATTCATGACACTGTTAGGCAGGGAATTCCAGGATTTTGATTCAGTAACAGAAAGGATTTGCAATATATTGCCAAGTTAGTATGATGAATGTTTAGAGGGGAAATGGAATGTGCTGGTATTACCATCTACCTCGTGCCCTTGTCCTCCGTGTTGGAACTGGTTATGGTTTTGGAAGGTGCTCTCTAAGAATCATTAGTGAGTTTCTGCAATGTGCTTTGAAGATAGTACACATTGCTGCTACTGAGTGTCAGTGCTGGAGGGAGTAGGTGTTTCTGGATGAAATGCCAATCAAGCAACTTGCTTTGTCCTCGATGGTGTTGAGCTTTCTGAGCATTGTTACAGCTGTGTTCAGTCAAGCGAGTGGAGAGTATTCCATCACAGTCCTGACTTGTACCTTGTAGATTGTGGACAGACTTCGGAGAGTCAGGAAGTGAATTACTCACTGCAATATTCCTGACATCTGACCGAGAGAGATAGGGCAGCAAATCAAAGCACCATCAAAGCTGGCAGCAACATTAATACACGAACACACACACACACAAACAAACAAACACACACACACAGACAGAGACACACACAAATACACACTTACACACAGACACAAACACACACACACACAAACATTCACACGCGCGCGTGCATGTAATCAAAACAGGCATACAGGTCCTTTTGGACAAGACCTCCCAACCTCACACCAGTCAATCAATACAAAATGAGATGCATGCTATTTGTTGCCCACATCCAAACCATTGTATACCTCGCAAACTGCTGTGGTCCAAACACTAATACATGTGATACAACAAAATAATGATCTTCCGTCCAGAAAAGGGTGTTAGTCTCTGCATTGTCTCCATGAATGAAGTCTCAATCCACACAGTACATCTCTCCCTTAGCGTGGACTCTAAATTTCTTCGCTCACATGTCAATAACAATTGTGGATGCTTCATTTATCACAAACGCCACAGGTTTCTCAAAGATGATTTCCCTCTCCTGAGTCTAACCAGTTCTGCAGAGTCATATCACGATTCCCCAAGAGTCTAGTTGTCACGTCTCTTTGTAAAGATTCTGCTATTTTCCACATAACTAACATCAAGTTGTCCAATAGTTAGTTTTGTTTTCCCTCCCATTCCCATTTTAAATATTTAGGGTGACAATAGCTACTTTCTGTCAGACCAAGCTTTCCAGAATCTAAAGAATTATGAAGCATAATCAAAACTTCCTTTTTGTAGTTACAACGTTTAAGTAACATTTGGTAAGTACACGAATAGGAAATATTTGAAGGGATATGGGCTAAATGTGGGCAGGTGGGGCAAGTTGAGTTTGGGATTCTGGCTGGTATGGACTGTTTGGACTGTTCCCATGTTGTATCGCTCTCCAACTCTTTCACTCAATCGATTGCTTCCCTAAATACTCTGGGATGGAGCTCATCTGGTGCAGCATCTCACCAAACTTCAATTGAATTAGGTTTTCTGAGTAAATTCACTTTATTAATTCTAATCTCCCACAGATTCTCTTTTTCACCAGTCACTCTGTCCCGTATTCCTGGAAGATTTTGTGTATCTTCCTCCATGGAGACAGCACTAATGCATTCCCTTCATGGTGCGGGGGAGGGGGAGGTGTGGCTGGGGGAGCAGAAACAGTCTCCATCACTAAGTCAATACATTGGAACATTGCACTTGGGTGATGATGAACATGGCACCCTATCCTGCAAGGAAAGTTCTAGAACCAAAATAGTGCAATTAAGTTGTCACTTCATGGTCACAGACAGCACAATCCCCACACTTGTGTGAGGTTACAGGTTATGCTGAAACAGGTGACGCAAAGCTGTAGCCACCCCATTTTACAATCAAACTGGCTTCACACTTTGCACTTGCAATTGGTCCAGGTAGAGACAAGAATAAGTTTGGGATCAAAATATTTGTAACAGAAAGAGTGGCCAGAAGAGAACTGTAACCATTCAGGTGTAGATGATGGTTTGTTCAGAAACAGTATGTAGGCAGAAGCGAAGACTGAGAATATTATGGAGGTGGTAGGGGACAGGTTTAGTGATAGAGGAATTATTGAGATATAAATCAGTTCAGGACAAAATGGGGCCATTGTGGTTATAAACACTTTTGTTCCTCCTGAAGTGTTCGCAAGTGAAGGGTTTGAAATTCATGGAATAGGAAAGGAGTTTGTGACTGAAAGTGAATACAATAGTTTAAATCTTTGCCAAATATAGATAACAGAAATAAGGTTGGCAGTCAGACCATTTACGGAATTAATAAATAGACAGAGATAGACTTACCAGGAACACCAATAATAGTGAGTATTGGATAGTAACCTGCCTGAATAATCATCAGAACACATTCTATCTGCCGTGCTAATGGTATCCATTTCTGAGAAAGATAGTAAAGGCCATTGGATAAACTCCTGTCCATTCTTGTAACATTCCAGTCAATGGTTCTCAAATTCTGATCCATTGCTGGAACACTCTAGTGTGTTATTTTCAAATTCTCTGATCTCTCTCCCTCTCTCTGGAGGTGTTGAGGATGACGCTGCCACTGATACAGTGGGTTAACGGATTGAAAGAAGCCCCTTCTTAATAGAAGAGGGAAACCCTCCAGTGACCCGGTTAGGATCCATGGAGACTGACATCAATCACAGTCTCTGAACAAACAGCTCCAGTTAACCTCTTTCACTACAACACGTATAATGTAACAGCAATACCTGGTCTGGGTGGGATGTTGACATCACCTGCTTTTGGTCTTATTGCCCATCTCCAACTACTCTCACAATGTCAGAGGTAAAGGAGAAAGCTTGATGATTCTGCTGTATTATCCACATACAATGCACTACGTAAGGACCTTCCCAAGAGCCAGTTGAGAAGTTGTTGCTACACTGAAGTTGTCTCCACCACAACAACTCAATTTAAAAACAAAACTGTCTCTGGGCACTATTGCTTTGAGCACGTATAGGAAGTGTAGATTTCTCCAGACTTTCCTCTGCTCGCTCTATTAAAGCAACATCTTGTCTTTAAAACATTGCATTTCAATAATTTGGTTCTAAATCTGCAAACATCTTAGTGCACAATTTATATGCCTTTTCTTTTTCAGATATTTTGGCCTTAGCCCAAAAGTAAACATTACGGTGACAACTGCCTGGTTTATTGTGATGAAAGGGTCAGAGAAAGTGCGTATGTGTCACAGGAGACAGTGACTGAAGAGGAGTGAAGTGATAGATTCCAGTCACTTACATCTTCTTGATAGATGGAATAAAGTAAAATGCAGAGAACAAAACAGAATTCATTGGAAGAAAGAATGGCAAGTGACAATGTGAACAAAACATGATAATTTGAAATAGAATGGAGGAATAATGATTGTATATGTACTGTGTAATCAGTGTGTGTGTCGATTGATAAGATTGTTCATGTGTGCACAACATATTGAGAATGAACAGCACAGACGCAGTTAACAAAATATGATGCATTTGATGCATATCATTTATAAAGCATTAAAACATTATTTGATCCTCATCTCAGGTGTTACTCTCCCGTTCTGACAATGTGCTCCCACCCCCCCCCCTCAGCTTTTCTGGGATTTTCTGCTCTCGTCTTCCATTCTTATCATGATGTGTATTATAATGCCTGCTTCTGGTGTACACCTTACCTCAATTAATCCACATTCCACCAGGAAATAAATACATTGCCCCAACTGGATTCTGTCAAAAGCTAGTATCTGTCATATTACTGGAGATAAAATTTCTGGCATCAGACCCAGAATGTGAACATATCACTCTGTTGTACAGACACTGTACAAAGGAACAAAGCACAAAGAAATTGAAAACCAAAAAGGAAGCACATCTCTATCTATCGATAATTAAGGATTCTCTATGTTTACATGTCCTTATTTGTATACTCTCTCTACGGTGCACGGTGGCACAGTGGTTAGCACTGCTGCCTCACAGAGCCAGAGACCCGGGTTCAATTCCCATCTCAGGCAACTGTCCATGTGGAGTTTGCACATTCTCCCCGTGTCTGTGTGGGTTTCCTCCTACAGTCCAAAAATGTGCTGGTTAGGTGAATTGGCCATGCTAAATTGACCGTAGTGTTAGGTGAAGGGGTAAATGTAGGGGAATGGCTCTGGGTGGGTTGCGCTTTGGCAGGTCGGTGTGGACTTGTTGGGCCGAAGGCCCTGTTTCCACACTGTAAGTAATCAAATCTAATCATATGTCTAGTTAATAAATCCCCCAATCTTTCTCTGTGTCCCACCTCTCAATCTCCCTTCTTTCAGTTGAGATCTATTGCTCACTTTTGGATGTGAAATGGTTATAATTGAGTGATTTAACAACAAACACATGAGCGAGAAGTTGCCCAGAGCGGATTGGAAGGGGAGCAGACTAAGGAAAACGGTGAAGCAAGTGATGGCAGCAGTTTCTGGGGATAATTCAGAGGCACAGCGGAAAGAAGCAACATACTCTGGGGAGGACAAGGCAACCATGGCTAATAAAGGAAGTCAGGGACAGTATAAAACCAAGAGAAAAAGCAGACAATGCAGTGAAGATTATTGGGTATCCAGAGGATTGGGATGCCTTTAAAAACCAGTGGAGGACAGCTATTAAAATCAGTAGGGAGGATAAGATGAAATATGACAGTAATAACATAAAAGAAGATTGCAAGATGTTTTTAGATATATAAAAAAGAAAAGATGGAGGCATGAGCAAACATTGGATTGCTGGAAATGAAGCTGGAGTAGTTTTGAGAGAAAAAAGGCAGAGGAATTGAACAGATACTTTGTATCAATCTTCACGGTGGAAGGGAACAGCAGCCTGCTAGAAATTAAAGAGAGTCAGCCGGCAGAGGTGAGGGTAGTGACTATCACTAAGGAGAAAGTGCTGGGGAAGCTGGAGGTAGATGATTCACCGCGACCAGAGAGCCTATACCCCATAGTTCGAAAGAGAGAGCTGATGGGATTGCAGAGGAATTGCTGGTGATAGATCAGGAATCACTGGAGTCAGGGAGGGTCTTCGTGGACTGGAAAATATAACTCCCCTTTTTAAGGAGAGAGTGACACAGAAGACAGGAAATTATAAGTAGCCAGGCAAGTTGAAACTCTAGTTAAGAAGGCTGAGTGAATCCATGCATTTGCGAATAGAGGTATAGAGCACTAAAGCAAGGAGGTTGTTGAGTTTATTGAAAATTATGTGATTAAGTGACAGCGTAACAAGGGTAAAAGTTACAAATGTTATTGCAAAGAACAGGCTTGCAAGTGTGGTTGGCACAAATGGAATCAGTTTGAAGCAGACAGTAGCATTCATGACACACAGACTGTTGCCTAGATCTTACTGTTAGGATGTGGGGAACAGCTTGTGATTAAATAGACTAAATAAAAAGAGAAAGCATGGTTAAAGCTGCCAAGGTTTCAGTGTGCAGCATTGTAGTCATCATATTAGAAGAAATAAAGCCAAATATTTGAAATTTATGGACTCGGTCCTTATTTCTTTGCAACCTGACACACACCTGCCAGGTGAAGCAGCATTTCCTTTGGACTTGTTCAATCCAGTCCATTGTCATTGCGGTTCATAATGCAGCCTCCTGCACATTACCAGACCAAACGGCTTTGAGGAACACTTCCACTGCGTTGGAAAAAACTCATTACAATAACCTACCTTGCTCTCATGCTAACATCTCAGTCCTGGGCTGCTGCAATCTTCCAATGAAATACAACCCAAGCTCAAGAAACACCTCACCTGTATGCCTTCATATCCAATTTGATAACTTCACAGCCTCACCCTATTATGACTTTTCTCCCTTTTTCATACATTCTGACTCCTGGTGACCATATGACTTGTCTTGCTTGTATCTTGTTTACCTTGCACGCAATTAAGAGAACCCATTTCCCCCATTCTCATCTTAACTTAGACCAATTCTACATTGGCTTCCCTTTCACCACAATTAAAAGTCTATTTGTCTTTTGCACTGCATCACCACAACATGTTTCCAGTCACTCCTCCCCCACCTCTGTCAAGTTATTACAAAGCCCATTTTCCAATCCTTTTCATTTCTGAAGAAGAGTCATTCTGGACTTGAAACACTATCTGTTTCTCTGTCTCCGCTGTTGCTGTTGGACCTGTTCAGTTTCTCTCGAGATGAATAGGTACAGAACACATTTTCAATAAAACAGAGACCCGTGGACACTGGAAATCTGGAAGAAAACCAAAAATTGCTGGAGAGACAGGAAGCTCTGAAGAAGAGTCACTGGACCCGAAAGAATAACTCTGTTGTCACTCCACTGATGCTGACAGACCTGCTGCATTTCTCCAGCAATTTCTGTTCGAGAACAAGTTTCAAAAACGTGTGTTAAAACTAGATTAGATTAGATTAGATTAGATTAGATTAGATTAGATTACTTACAGTGTGGAAACAGGCCCTTCGGCCCAACAAGTCCACACCGACCCGCCGAAGCGCAACCCACCCATACCCCTACATCCACCCCTTTAACCTAACACTACGGGCAATTTAGCATGGCCAATTCACCTGACCCGCACATCTTTGGACTGTGGGAGGAAACCGGAGCACCCGGAGGAAACCCATGCAGACACGGGGAGAATGTGCAAACTCCACACAGTCAGTCGCCTGAGTCGGGAATTGAACCCGGGTCTACAGGCGCTGTGAGGCAGCAGTGCTAACCACTGGGCCACCGTGCCGCCCACCCACCGTGCCGCCCACTACTCAAACGCCCTGTCAAATGTGGAGCGCTGTTCACCGGGAAGTGAATGATAACAAGAGGTGTACAAATTCATTGGTTATGAAACAACATAACGCTAGATCTCTGACACTATAGAGCTCTTAATCATCGTCAGTGAGTAAAACAGAGGGAAACACATTCACTTTAAACACAGAAGATGGCACTACAGAAGGGAAAAGGTTCAGATGAATATTTGAAAGGGTTTTGAGGAATGTGACAAATTGGTGGCATAACACCGTGGAGACACCCACAGAAGAATGGGAATATTAAAACGGAAGTGTTACCACATTCGAAACCAGAGTAGGTCAATGAGTACAGGGCTGAGGGGTGACTGAGTCTTGGCGTGAATGGGGAGACAGGCAGGAGAATTGTGTTGCAGCTCATACTCAACATTCATGTGGTGTTGCAGACCACAGCAGAAGCAGAAGCAGAATTGTATTCAAACACAACCTGTAACTTTTTGCCCAGGATAATCTCTCAGTCTACCATTACCAACAAGTCGATCTATGGTTCAGTGACGAGTGGGGGTTAACATGCCAGGGTCAGAACCATGTGTACCTAAACCTGATGACAAGCTGTTAAAGCTATCGCATTTGATTCCTTGCAATCCAAACAACAGAACTAACATTGATTGAGAGGGCAAAATGATCCCCAAAACAACAGAACAGATCTAAGCTCTGCCATCCTGCCACATCCAGTCATAAATGGTGATGGACTATTAAACAACTCACGGCAGGAAAGTGCTCACAAATATATCGATCCTAAATCATGGAACAGCCTGGCACAACAGTGCAAAAGTTCAGGATGTTGTATCCTCAGCCAGAAGGGTTGAGTCAGTGATCCACCTCACCTTCACCATGATATCCACAGAATCAAAAATGTCAGTCTTCAATCAATCTGATTCACTCTCTGTGACATCAAGTAGCAGCTGAATACAGTAGATATGCCAAAGGCAATGGGCCCTGACCCCATTCCTGCAATAGGACTGAAGACTTGTGCTACACAACAAGCCATGTCCCTGAGGAAGGTGTTTCATTCCAGCTCCAATTCTGACATCTACTAGACAATGTGGAAAGTTGCTCTTCTACGTCCAGTTCCCTAAGAGGAAAGTAATCACAATCTGACCATTTCTCACATCCTCAGTCTCATCATGATACTCAAATTGGTGGAAGGTCTTTTTGACAAGCAGCACAGAAAACTCCTATTTACAGTGGTTTCTGATGGGTCCCCTTGTGGAGATGGTGTGGTTGTGGAAATGTCACTGGATTACTAATCCAGACCAGCCTAATGCTTTGGCAGCTGGTGGGAATTGAAGGCAGGTAATAAAATATTGAGATCGAAAAGCTGGTGTTGTGGTTCTGTTCGCCGAGCTGGAAGTTTTTGTTGCAAACGTTTCGTCCCCTGTCTAGGTGACATCCTCAGTGCACAGACTACACAGAAACATTGGGAAAGCCACAGGCCATTGAACCCATTGAGCCTCCCCCTTTCTCGTTCTTAACCGAACATCTCCTCAATGCATCTTTCCCACACAATGTACATATCCCTGAACGTAATTAACAAATGGATGATAGAAAGTAAAGACTGCTGTATCCCATTTGGTTCATCAAGTTTGCTCTGACTTTCAGTGAAGTGATGGCTGATACCTGATCTAATCCTGCTCTCTCCCCATCCTCTTAGTGTTTAGAAATCCTTATTTAATTCAATGCTTGGATTCAACAGCCTTATGTGGTAGAGAATTCCCCGTGTTCACCAGTGTCTGAGTGCAGATGTTTATTCTCATCTCAATGCAGAGTGATCTGCCTGTACCTAATGCTGTAGTCCTTTGTTTTTCACATCTCAGTCAGGGGAATTACCATTCCTGCTTCCAATCTGTCTCACCCTGTCAGAGTTTTATATATTTCCCTGAGATCTCCACTTATTTACCAAAACCTCATGGAATACAGGCCCAGACAACCCAAACTCCGCTCACATAACAAGCCTGTCATCCCAGAGATAAGTCTGGTCATCCTTCACTGCACTCCCTCAATGTCAGGTTTGTCCTTTATTAGATAAGGAGAACAAAACTACACACAACACTGCACAATGTTCCTGATGAGGTACAGCTGGAGTAAGACATCCTTACTCCTGTACTCAAATCTTTCTGAAATGAAGATCAACACACCATTTAGCTTCCTAACTGCTTCCTGTTCCTGCTATATTGCTCTCAGTAACTGGTGTACAAGAAGACACAGATCCTTTTCAATGCCTACTTGGTGGTCTACGTACACTGGCTGGCGTGCCAATCCCCTCCCAGTATTGGCTTCTTACGTCAGAAGTCACTACCCTGCACGGACCGCTGAGGTCTGCACTGAAGAAAGCAACCGCAAATGGATCATATGTCACTTTATAAATCAACATTTCTCAACCAATCCCAATTCAAATGAAAGGCTGCCATTCTATTTTTCTCATCAAAATGACCAAGGTCACATCTATCCACACAGTTCTTCATCCACCTCGTGTGTTCCCATTCACATCACTTGTCTCAATCACTTTGGAGTTTTTTTTAACATCGTCCTCACCACTTGCAATCTGATATTGATTAGCACCATCAGCAGACATGGGAATAGAACATAGAACATAGAACAATACAGCACAGAACAGGCCCTTCAGCCCACGGTGTTGTGCCGAACATTTGTCCTAGCTTAAGCACCTATCCATATACCTATCCAATTGCCGCTTAAAGATCACCAATGATTCTGACTCTGCCACTCCCACAGGCAGCGTATTCCGTGCCCCCACCACTCTCTGGGTACCCCTGACATCCCCCCTATACCTTCCACCCTTCACCTTAAATTTATGTCACCCTGTTGTACGAGAGGAAAAAGTCTCTGACTGTCCACTCTATCTATTCCCCTGATCATCTTATAAACCTCTATCAAGTCACCCCTCATCCTTCGCCGTTCCATTGAGAAAAGGCCTAGCACTCGTACGACTTTCCTCGTACGACCTTTCCTCGTACGACCTTTCCTCGTACGACTTATTCTCCATTCCAGGTAATATCCTGGTAAATCTTCTCTGCACCCTCTCCAAAGCCTCCACATCTTTCCTAAAATGAGGCGACCAGAACTGCATACAGTCCTCTAAATGGTCCTGTACCAAGGTCCTGTACAGCTGCAACATCACCTCACGACTCTTGAATTCAATCCCTCGGCTAATGAACGCTAATACACCATAGGCCTTCTTACAAGCTCTATCCACCTGAGTGGCAACTTTCAAAGATCTATGAACATAGACCCCAAGATCCCTCTGCTCCTCCACCTTACTAAGAACCCTATCGTTAACCCTGTATTCCACATTCTTATTTGTCCTTCCAAAATGGACAACCTCACACTTGACAGGGGTGAACTCCATCTGCCACTCCTCAGCTCAGTTCTGCATCATATCTAAATCCCTTTGCAGCCGACAACAGCCCTCCTCACTATCCACAACTCCACCAATCTTCATATCGTCTGCAAATTTACTGACCCACCCTTTGACTCCCTCTTCCAAGTCATTAATAAAAGTTACAAACAGCAGAGGACCCAGAACTGATCCCTGCGGAAATCCACTTGTAACTGGGTTCCAGGCTGAATATTTACCATCAACCACCATTCTCTGACTTCGACCGGTTAGCCAGTTTTCTATCCAACTGGCCAAATTTCCCACTATCCCATGCCTCCTGACTTTCCGCATAAGCCTACCATGGGGAACCTTATCAAATGCCTTACTAAAATCCATATATACTACATCCACTGCTCTACCCTCATCCACATGCTTGGTCATCTCCTCAAAGAATTCAATAAGACTTGTAAGGCAAGATCTAGCCCTCAAAAATCCATGCTGGCTGTCCCTAATCAAGCAGTGTCTTTCCAGAAACTCATAAATCCTATCCCTCAGTACCCTTTCCATTACTTTGCCTACCACCGAAGTAAGACTAACTGGCCTGTAATTCCCGGGGTTATCCCTATTCCCTTTTTTGAACAGGGGCACAACATTCGCCACTCTCCAGTCCTCTGGTACCACCCCTGTTGACATTGAAGACGAAAAGTTCATTGCCAACGGCTCTGCAATTTCCTCTCTTGCTTCCCACATAATCCTAGGATATATCCCGTCAGGCCCGGGGGACTTGTTTATCCTCAAGTTATTCAAAATGCCCAACACATCTTCCTTCCGAACAAGTATCTCCTCTAGCTTACCAGTCCGTTTCATACTCTCCTCTTCAATAATATGGTCCCTTTCATTTGTAAATACTGAAGAAAAGTACTCATTCAAGACCTCACCTATCTCTTCCGACTCAATACACAGTCTCCCACTACTGTCCTTGATCGGACCTACACTCGTTCTCGTCATTCTCATGTTTCTCACATACGCATAAAAGGCCTTGGGGTTATCCTTGATCCTACCCGCCAAAGATTTTTCATGCCCTCTCTTAGCTCTCCTAATCCCTTTCTTCGGGTTCCTCCTGGCTATCCTGTATCCCTCCAACGCTCTGTCTGAACCTTATTTACTCAACCTTATGTAAGCCCCCTTCTTCCTCCTTACAAGACATTCAACCTCCCTCATCAACCAAGGTTACCTCACATGACCATCTCTTTCCTGCCTGACAGGAATACATATCAAGGACACGTCGTATCTGTTCCTTGAAAAAGTTCCACATTTCAACGACATCCTTCCCTGACAGCCTATGCTCCCAACTTATGCTCCTCAGATCCTGTCTCGCAGCATCGTATTTTCTCTTCCCCCAATTGTAAAACCTACCCTGTTGCACACACCTATCTCTCTCCATAGCCAAGGTGAAAGCATTTGATTCCCTCAAGAAAGTTTTTGACATTTATTGTGAATAGCTCGGGCCCAAGCACTGATCCCTGCAACATCTCACAAGGCTTGAACTCTAAGATCACCATGGTTACATTCCTACTCACTGTTTCCTGTCAGCTCTCCCATTCTAAAACCATATATTGCACCCAATCCCATAACATTCGATTATGCAGCATCTATTTGGGGCTTTGTCAAAAACCTTTTGAAAATCCAAATGCATTGCATCATTCCTTCTTCATAATTTATCGACCAGTTTCTCCAAAATGGTTTGTATTTCATAAATACATGTTGACTTTGTCTGTGCTCGTTTCTTTCATTTCCAATAATTTCTCCAACACAATTTACTTGTTGATTTCATTATATTCCTTTTTTCTCAACAGCCTTAAGTTTCCTAGTATTACTGGGAAGATTTGTGTTGGTTTTGATTTCTTAACAAAGACAGAACTGAAGTAGTTGCTTCACAGTTCTGCCTGTTCTCCATTCTTTGGTTTCAAACAGGAAGCAAGTTGCATTTGCTTTCTCCAAACTTTCCCTTCAGCACATGTTTATAAATTGTTACAATTCACTCTTTCGACCCATCTGAATATGTTCTTTAAAAACCTATCAATTCCAGTATTAAATTGCTCAATGATTGACTTTCCAAACTCAAACAATAACAGAAGCAGAGACTTTCTACGGTCAGAAATACAGCACTATCTACAACAGTCCAACTTTCCTCCACAACACATGTTATGACACTTCCAGTGCTCGTCCAGATGCCTTATAATGGTTGTGAATTTACTCGTGACAACTCACCTCACAGGAAGTGCATTGCAGACACCCAACATTCTCTGGCTGAAAAATAGTCTTCAAATCCTCCCTGAACCTCAAACCCTTCACTTTAAATGGCCCTTTGACAAAAAGAAATTGCTGTTTTCTATTCACCCTGTCATTCCTTTTGTAACCAATGTTACGGAATCCTGTCCCCTTCAGTGTTCTCTGCTTCCAAGCAAACAACCCGAGCTTATCCAGTCTCTATTCACAGCTGATACGCTCCATCCCAGGGACCATCCTGGTGAATCTCCTCTGCACCCCCTCCAGTGTAATCACATCCTTCCTGTATTGTGGTGACCAGAACTGCACACTATATTCCACCTTTGCCCAAACGAAGGCTGCATAGCATTTATAAACTAATCCTCGATCAAGAAAGGCAAGGCTTACTGTCCCCTATTCCTTGTCCAGTCACATTCATGAATCTGTTGAGTTCCTTCTTCCAAAGTACATCACCTCCTACTTCTCAGGATAAGATTCCATCTGCCATTGTTCTGTCCATCTGAGTATTCCATCTGTCTCTTCCTGCAATGTAACACCTTCCTTCTCACTGCCAACCACCCAGCCAATCTTTAAGTCAAACATAAACTTATTTATCACACTCCACCCACTTACTCAACATTCACATCTACATCATTTATGAATACCACAAATAATAAGGGACACAGCACTAATCCCTATGGTACATCGGGGACACTGGTCTCCAGTCACACAAACAGCCTTTTACCACCACCCTCTGTGTCCTGCCACTAAGACAATATTGAAGGCAAATAGTCAAGTTACCCTGGATACTGTAATATTTTACTTTGTTTATCAATTCATCAAGTGTGGATTTGTCAAAGACCATGCTGAAAAACCATATAGCAACCATCAATAAATTCCATTACACTAGGCTTCCCTCTGATAGGGTAATGCTGACAATCCCTGATCAAACTTTGCCTCTCGACATGGAGATTAATTTTCTCCTTTCTTATTTTCTCCAATAGTTTCCCAAACACTGATCTGACCCTCACTGATCGATAGTTCCCAGTGCTATCTCCATTACCCTTCCTGTAAAGTGGAACTACATTCCTTGCTCTCCAGTGCTCTGGCACGGGCCCTGTGGCCAGATTCTAATTGAACATTTGGTGCAGGACCATTCCTCCATGTCTCCAATTGCAGACTGAGATACAACTCACCCAGACCTGGGGAATCATCCATTTTCCTCATATCCTTGCACCTTATATCAATCTGTTCAAGAGTTTCACAGTCCATCTCCATAAATTCTGTACTTGCATCCTCCTTCTCCCAAGAAAACTTGATGCGAAATAATCATGGAACAATCTATCACTGCTTGCCAGATTAATACACAGATTCCCCCCTTGATTTCTAATAGGCCCTAATTGTTCTCTGGTGACTCTGTTCTGTGTGATGTACTTGTAGAATATCTTGGGATTCTCCCTAAACTTGCCTGCTCTCAATATGCCCCTCCTTTAGTCAGTCGCCTCAGTATACATTTTCTCAGCTTCATTTCAATCACCCCTGATTCTTTGAAACTCTGGGGTACACAAACTGTATTTCTTCATCAGACAATCCTGCCATCTGAGAGATTAATCTGGAGAATGTCCATTGCACTTCTTCTGTAGTCAGTATATTCTTTCTTAATTTGGGACACCAATACTGTGCACGATAATCCCGACACAATCTCACCAACACTGGTGCAGGGTGTCTTTACTTCTATAGTCCGATTAACTTTAATTGAAAGTAAACCTAACTTTTAAAATTCCATTTGCACATGTTCCCCCAGTACCCTTCAGTTTAATTTTATTTGACACTCGCTGTATGAGGTCTTTAAATATCCTCCTGAATATCTAGCTATACCACGTTCATTGCTTCTCCCTTGGCTGTGTCTACAAAAACATCTTCAAACAATTTTTTGAAAAAGTTTCTCAATTACAGTTTTCCTTTCATAAATATATTATCATTTTCTCCAATTTTGCTAATAATTTCTCAGTTCCCAATATCACATTCTTAATGATAAATTCCAGCAGATTCCCTGCTGTGGATGAGAAGTTAACTGCGTTCGAATTCTCCTTTCTCCCTCTTCTTCCCTTCTTACATCATTGTATTATATTCGGAACATTCCAGTTATCCAGAATAGCTTCCTGTCTTTGTACAATGTAAAGGAAAATAACACAGTGATCACTGATGCAATCAATATGTCTATGCTGCTTCCTCCGAATTTCTGGTGTGCATTACAACTACCTCATCACTGACATGAACGATTTTAAACTTCATTTCCACAAGTCCCATGGTCATATGGTGTTTCTGGGAAATTTTCGGGATCTTCCTCCATGAAGACAGATACAAAGTAACTCTTTAGTTTCATAGAACATAGAAGAATACAGCGCAGTACAGGCCCTTTGGCCCTCGATGTTGCGCCGATCCAAGCCCACCTAACCTACACTAGCCCACTATCCTCCATATGCCTATCCAATGCACGTTTAAATGCCCATAATGAAGGAGAGTCCACCACTGCTACTGGCAGGGCATTCCATGAACTCACGACTCGCTGAGTAAAGAATCTACCCCTAACATCTGTCCTATACCTACCCCCCCTTAATTTAAAGCTATGCCCCCTTGTAATAGCTGACTCCATACGTGGAAAAAGATTCTCACTGTCGACCCTATCTAAACCCCTAATCATCTTGTACACCTCTATTACGTCACCCCTAAACCTTCTTTTCTCCAATGAAAACAGCCCCAAGTGCCTCAGCCTTTCCTCATACGATCTTCCTACCATACTAGGCAACATCCTGGTAAACCTCCTCTGCACCCGTTCCATTGCCTCCACATCCTTCCTATAGTATGGGGACCAAAACTGCACACAATACTCCAGATGCGGCCGCACCAGAGTCTTATACAACTGCAACATTACCTCAGTACTCCGGAACTCAATTCCTCTACCAATAAAAGCCAGTACGCCATATGCCTTCTTCACCGCACTATTTACCTGGGTGGCAACTTTCAAAGATTTGTGTACATGGACACCAAGATCTTTCTGCTCATCTACACTACCAAGTATCCGACCGTTAGCCCAGTACCCCATCTTTTTATTACTCTTACCAAAATGAATCACCTCACACTTAGCTACATTGAACTCCATTTGCCACCTTTCTGCCCAGTTCTGCAGCTTATCAATATCCCACTGTAACCGGCCACATCCTTCCTCACTGTCTACCACTCCTCCGACTTTCGTATCGTCCGCAAACTTGCTCACCCAACCTTCTAACCCCTCCTCCAGGTCATTTATAAAAATGACAAACAGCAATGGTCCCAAAACAGATCCTTGCGGAACACCACTAGTGACAGCACTCCAAGATGAACCTTTGCCATCAACTACTGCCCTCTGTCTTCTTCCAGCCAGCCAACTCCTAATCCAAACCTCCAACTCACCCTCAATGCCATACCTCCGTATTTTTTGCAGTAGTCTACCATGGGGAACCTTATCAAACGCCTTACTAAAATCCATATACACCATATCTACTGCTTTCCCCTCATCCACCTCCTTAGTCACCTTCTCAAAGAATTCAATAAGGTTTGTGAGGCACGACCTGCCCTTCACAAAACCATGCTGACTATCCTTGATCACATTATTCCTATCCAGATGTTCATAAATCCTATCCCTTACAATTCTCTCTAAGACTTTGCCCACAACAGAAGTGAGACTCACCGGCCTATAGTTACTAGGGTTATCCCTACTCCCCTTCTTAAACAAGGGAACCACATTTGCTAGCCTCCAATCTTCTGGCACTACTCCTGTAGACAACGAGGACATAAAAATCAAGGCCAATGGCTCTGCAATCTCCTCCCTTGCTTCCCAGAGAATCCTAGGATAAATGCCATCAGGCCCAGGGGACTTATCTATTTTCACCCTTTCCAGGATTTCCAACACCTCTTCTCTACATACCTCAAAGCCCTCCATTCTACTTAATTGTGACTCAGTACTCACATCGACAACAATGTCCTGCTCCTGAGTGAACACTGACGAAAAGTATTCATTCAGTGTCTCCCCAATCTCTTCAACCTCCACACGCAACTTCCCACTACTATCCTTGACTGGACCTATTCCTACCCTAGTCATTCTTTTATTCCTGACATACCTATAGAAAGCCTTAGGGTTTTCCCTAATCCTACCAACTAAGGACCTTTCATGTCCCCTCCTTGCTGCTCTTAGCTCTCTCTTCAGGTCCTTCCTGGCTACCTTATAACTCTCAATCGCCCCAATTGAACCTTCACGCCTCATCTTTACATAGGCCGCCCTCTTCCATTTAACAAGGGATTCCAATTCCTTATTAAACCACGGCTCCCTCACACGACCCTTTCCTCCCTGCCTGACGGGTACATACTTATCAAGGACACTCAATAGTTGCTCCTTGAACAAGCTCCACATATCAATTACACCCTTGCCTTGAAGCTTACTTTTCCAGGCCACACATCCTAAGTCATGCCTCACCGCATCATAATTTCCCTGCCCCCAGCTATAACTCTTGCCCTGTAGTGCACTCTTATCCCTCTCCATCACTAGAGTAAAAGTCACCGAATTGTGGTCACTGTCCCCAAAGTGCTCACCTACCTCTAATTCTAACACCTGGCCTGGTTCATTACCCAGAACCAAATCCGGTATGGCCTCACCTCTTGTTGGCCTATCTACATATTGTGTCAGGAAACCCTCCTGCACACATTGGACAAACATTGACCCATCTAACGAACTTGAGCTATAGCTTTCCCAATCAATATCAGGAAAGTTAAAGTCCCCCTTAACAACCACCCTATTACTTTCACTCTACTCTTGAATCATCCTCGCAATCCTTTCTTCTACGTTTCTAGGACTATTAGGGGGCCTGTAAAAAACTCCTAACAGGGTGACCTCACCTTTCCTATTCCTAACCTCAGCCCAAACTACCTCTGATGGCGAGTCTTCATCCATCGTCCTTTCCACAGCTGTAATACTATCTTTGACAAGCAATGCCACACCTCCCCCTCTTTTGCCCCCACCTCTGACCCTACTAAAACATTTAAACCCTGGAACTTGCAACAGCCAATCCTGTCCCTGTTCTACCCATGTCTCCGTAATAGCCACAACATCGAAGTCCCAGGTCCCAACCCACGCTGCAAGTTCACCTACCTTATTTCGTATACTTCTTGCATTGAAGTATACACACTTCAAGCCACTTCCCTGTTTACAGGCACCCTCCTTTGAAAATGATGCCATGTTCCTAACCTCCCTACACTCCAGGTCCTGCACCCTAAAGCTACAGTCTGGGTTCCCATGCCCCTGCAGAGTTAGTTTAAACCCCCCCCAAGAGCACTAGCAAACCTCCCACCAAGGATACTGGTGCCCCTCTGGTTCAGGTGCAGACCATCCTGTTTATAGAGGTCCCACCTTCGCTGTAATTCCTCTTTTGTCTCCAATCAAGTAGCCTGTCCGCAAATTCACTGTTCGTCATTGGACCTTGCTTTCATTTCCCTTTCAAATACTGATGTAATCTATTCGTCAGGCTTTATGTTTGTTAGCTTGCATTCGTGTTGTCTATTTGGCTTTCTCATCAGTTCCTTGGTCCTCCTTTGCTGGGTCCAATTTTTTTAAAATCCATACCACAATGTCTGACACCTTGGAGGGATATATTTATATTGTATACCTTACAGTGTTTCTCTCAATAACAGATATTGTCTCATATACTTTCCCAATTCACTGAAGCTAACTTGCAGCTGTGTATCATCATGACTTGCCTGACTCAGGTATTCAACTGTATTTAAAAAAAAAACTTTGAATTCTGACATCATACAACATCCAATGGACTACCACTACATGCAAAAGCTCCTTTTTAGCCAGGTTTTCAATTAGCAATTCCGCTCACTCAACACCAATTCCTAAATAGAGTCCAGATTAGAGTGCTGCTGGAAAAGCACAGCAGGTCAGGCAGCATCCGATGAGCAGGAAAATCGATGTTTCAGGCAAAAACCCTTCATCAGGAATGGAGGCAGGGACCCTCCAGGGTAGAGTTATAAATGGGGGGGGCGGGGGGGGGGGGGGGTTTGCTGGGGAGAAGGTAGCAAAGAGTACAATAGGTGAATGGAAGTGGGGATAGAGGTGATAGGTCAGAGGGGAGGGTGGAGTGGGTAGGTGGGAAGGACGATTGGCAGGTAGGACAGGTCATGAGGATAGTGCTGAGCTGGAAGTTAGAAACTGGGGTAAGGTGGGGGGAGGAGAAATGAGGAAACAGGTGAAGTCCACATTGATGCCCTGGGGTTGAAGTTTGTCGAGGCAGAAGATGAGGCGTTCTTCATCAAGGTGTCGGGTGGTGAGGGAGCACCCACCACCCTGTGTCCAAATTCCTCCTCTCACTCTGCCAAGGATATGCAGGTCCTGGACCTCCTCCACCGCCGCTCCCCCTCGATTTATCTCTCCACCTTGGAGGCTCCCTGCCTCCAATCCTGATGAAGGGCTTTTGCCTGAAACATCGATTTTCCTGCTCATTGGTTGATGCCTGACCTGCTGTGCTTTTCCAGCACCACTCTAATCTCGACTCTGGTCTCCAGCATCTGCAGTCCTCACTTTTGCCTGCCAATTCCTAAATAGCCCGATCTATAGTCTCGTGCTCAGAATACTGTTAAAGCAAATGGGCATGTCCCAACTCAGCAGCATGGTGACCGTTCTCGCCTGGTGGCCTATTATTTCACTAAATTGGATCCTGTTGCCTGTGGCCTCCCTCCATACACTCACATCCTAACTGCTGTCCAACTGTTCGTACAGGCAGCTTCTAATCTGACCCTTCCTCAGCCGTACAAGTGTACACCTCGCATTCTGTTGTTAACCTTCTCACTTCTCAGCAGACCCAAAGTCTCTCCCAAGCTCGTCTGAGCCGTATGAGGTCTCACTATTGCAGAACCCTTACCTCTCATTTCGTGACTCCTTCACTTTGAATCCTGCTACAATCCTTGAGCAACCCCCTGACGATCTTCCAGACCTCCCGCATTGCTGTTTGTTTGGGAATCATTTCCTTCCTGCTCCTTGCCCGGATTTCGCAGACCTCCTTTTGAAATTCCTGATCTCCCCTGATTTTATGTTGATGGTACTTCCTCTGTTTCCCCGATGGAAAGTCAGGCTATGCTATCGCAACAGACACTGCTGTTCAGGAGTCTGCTGCCTTTCAGACCCCTGTCTCTGCACAGAAAGCCGAGCTTTTTGCCCTTACCAGAGGTTTTATTCTCGCCACTGATAAAATTGTTAACATTTACAATGATTCCAGATCCGCATCAGCATGATCTTGGCTTCCTGTGGCAGCAACGAGGCTCCCTTACTTTGACGGGGAATCCCATCCCGAATGCTCTTTGGGTTAAAAATCTCCTCAATGCTATGCTGCTTCCTTGTCAATTGGCTGTTACTAAATGCACCGGACACACAAGGAGGGACACTCCGGTACAACGAGGAAATGCCCGTGCTAATTCAGCTGCTAAGGAGGTGGCTGCATCAGCCATTTTAGTTGTTCCAACTAACGGGAATCGGGCTCAAAATCGAGCAGCTACTTTGAAGACAAAGGGCATGCCAGACCTAACTGCAATTCACACTTTCCAGAGGGACACCTCTGAATCTGAGTGTAGACTTTGGAAGTCGACGGGGTGTTTACAATCCTCGATGTGAGACCTCTGGCTAACACCGGTAGGTCACGTTTGTATTCCTGATTCTTTGTTCCCAGTGCTTATTGATTACTTGCATATTTGTTCCCATCTTGGCAAAGAAGGAATGGGACAGCTACTTTTAAACTCCTGGTGGCACCCGGACTTGAAGAAAACAGCTCAAATGCTGCTGGATAGATGTCTTACTTGTAAGAAACATAACAAGCATAAAGGTGTTGTTAGAAACGAAAATCGCTTCTCAATAATCGCTCTAGACAAATTCAGGAGAACAAAGTTTTATTAACAAGTCTGCAGAGTTGGGCACCCTTGAAAAAAGGCGCGCTGAGGCTTACAAAGTCTCCCATTATATACAGTACAAGTCCCTCCCCTCCTTGGCTCTAACAAGCCATGAGGTTCACATTCTTAAAAACATCATTATTCTTCGATTTGCACCCTTATCACAAAGTCTGCAACAAATGTCTCCAGACCCTCCCCTCCCTGGCTCTAACGAGCCATGAGGTTCACATTCTTAAACCGTCATTATTCTCCAATTTGCACCCTTATCACAAAGTCTGCAACAAATGTCTTCAGAGTCTCTAAAGTTGTTGTTTTTCTCACCCTGTAGTCTTATCAGTCAAAGACTTATTCTTCTCTGTCTGTGCTAGCGGTCTTATCAATCTGTAGCAGATGTCTCTGCATCAATCTGTAGCAGATGTCTCTCGAGTCGTTTCCCTATCCTGCAGTCTTATCAGTCAAGGACTCATCCTTCCCTGCCTGTGTTAATGGTTTCATCAATCAAGGGCCTGTTTGTTTTTTACTCTGCTCACAAATTGTCAGCATTCTGCACAATTTAAACTATTCTACTTTTGAGTATATAAAATGTTCTAGAAAAGAAACAAAAGTTTTGTCTTTTATTATAGATCAGTCTGTGGTCCAGGCACATCTTAAAGTTTAAACCGAAATTACCTCTCACAATTCCACCCTTTTCTTTCTTTAAGATGTGCCTGACCAAGATAAGCCCCCCCTCCCTCAAGGGCCCGGGAAATCCTTGGTCTTTCGCAGCAACATCACTTTAAGTTCCCGCGTCCCATGTTGTGGAACCACCACTGCCTGGAGTCGGGAAATATTTTTCTGAATTAAAAACTGAATACAGGGAGTTAGGCAGGGTGTTATGAGAAGAAGAATCATGCCTCCCCCAACCACCAGCAACGCCGTGCGCCACCAGCTACCACCTAGGAGACCATCCCACCATCCGATGCCACTAAGAGGACGCCAAGATTGTACTGGCACATGGGCCAATTTCCGAATTTCATCGGAAATTTTCAAAACCGCTTGACCATTATCGTCAATTTCTAGACAGCAGTTTGTCAGGTTAAATTTCCCGCACACACCCCCCTCCGAGGCCAACAGATAATCCAAGGCAAGTCGGTTTTGATATATAGCAGCCCTCATCTGATCCTGCTGCTTAGCCAACAACTCTAGGGCCAGGGCAGTCCGGTTAGTAATGACCTCTACGACTGCTTGGAGCCTGATAATTCGATTTAACATATAGATAGGAGTACGATATCCCCATGATCCATCCTGTGCCCACGTAGCCGGCCCGTAGTATTCAATAATCCGGGCCGGTGGCCACTCATCCCCCCAATCACCGACTTGGATATCCCTTGGCGACCTACGCAGGGAGTCAAAGAGTTTAACTCCCAAATCATCGCCTTCCTCCCGGGGTAATAGGAAGAATTCAGGTCTTATTATACCCAGGAAGCATACTCCAGCCCATCCCATGGGCAGTTTGGAATATGCCTGATTACCGCATATCCAAAATAGGCCATCTGGAGCAGGCCCTCCCTGCCTCACAACGTCATCCCACAACTCCTTTACCCCAGGGATGCCCTCATAAGGACCAGGACCACTGCAATTCCAGTATTCGGATTGTTGGCCCCGTGGCAGAGTCTTGACAGGATTATTCCAGCATTGATTCCCCTGACAACCACCGCTCCACACTCTTTTCATGCCATTGGAAGGGTCAGCACTTAGCTCGTAAGAGGAGGAATCAGAACGTAACCGAATGCAATTTTGATGATCTCGGTTTGCAATGTACCAAGCAATATTCTCAGGCCACCATACTCGCGTGGTTGCATCCAATATATTCTGACAGGGGCTAATCCCTACCTTCACGGTCCCCTTGCCTTCAATACAGAACTGGCCCTCAGGGCTGTTTGTCAGTCTCCACCCCTGGCTTTTTCTGTCGTTGTCATGAGTCCAAGTGGTTTGCAGCAATTCCCCTATGTCTAAGCTTTGACCAGTCCACAGCCATTGTTCCGACATATGCGGCCCCCCACAGACCCAGCAATTGCTAACATTTAAAACAGTGGCTATTCTAGAGGTGAGATCAATAAACAGGTTTTGTGTAACATCAGGGAGTTCAATCTTTCCTCCTACCTCTGCGTATACAGAATGCACTTTAGGGAGCATGACCGTTCCCTGACAGTCTTGCTCTTTCCCCAACCCCCGATCAGTGATCTGTATCTTGGTCTCCTTGACTCTGTCAACCTGCTCCCTGAGCAACACGGAGGATAGGTCCCACCTCCCAGTTTTGCTAATACACACCCAGCGGTCATTTATAGGGCATCCATGGATTTTGCCACCGTATCCTTTATTATATACCTGATAATAGGGTCTCCCATCCTCCCAACATTCATGGCGTGCACTCACATCGTAACACCTATCGTCCACATAGGAATGGGACACAAATGATCCCGAATAGATTCGAATCCCAAGTCTTACTGTAGTTCGACATTTGTCACATCTCCCCTCACCCTCCCCCACATACAGGAGTAAACTGATCAATATCCCCACCAATACAGTCCAAGTAGAGTTCATTATTGCTGTCTTTTCAGTTTTACCGACAACGGCTTGTCCCCTTGCTCGCATGTCCAGGTGCTTTCTTCTTCAGGCGGAACAGGCCCCTTTATCCTTGATGCGTGGACCCACCCTTTTTCTTTCGTCCGAACAGCTGCTTCAGTTGTTAACAGAACCAGGAACGGTCCTTCCCACCGCGGCTGGAGCTTTTCGGCCTTCCGGGTCTTAACAAGTATCCAATCTCCGGGCTCCACCTTATGCAGGAGGAAGTCGAGCGGCGGAGTCTGAGCCAGGAGACCTTTACTCCGGAGTTCTGCAAAAGAACGGGATAAGGCCAGTAAATAGGTTCGGATAAATACATCCCCCCCTTGTAGAGTGGGACATCCATCAACCTTACTCCAATACGGTAATCCGAACAGCATTTCATAGGGGTAAACCCCGACATCTCGGCGAGGTGCCGTACGTATCCTCATTAGGGCAATGGGCAGGCACTTTGGCCAGGGTAACTTAGTTTCTAACATCAGCTTAGTCAATTGGGTCTTGAGCGTGCCATTCATTCTCTCAACTCGACCCGAACTCTGAGGATGCCAGGGTGCGTGGAATTTCCATTGGATACCCAGGGCAGTACAGATCAAATGGTGTAGCTTAGAAATAAAATGCGTCCCGCAGTCGGAGTTGATAGATTCCATTATGCCATATCTCGGGATTATGTTCTCTAACAACAGTCGGGCCACGGTTGGTGCATCGCCTTTGGCAGTTGGGAAAGCCTCTACCCAGTGAGTGAAATGGTCTACTATTACTAGCAGATATTTCCATCTCTGTACTGGGGGTAATTCTGTAAAGTCAACTTGGATCCTCTGAAATGGCCTAATCGCTAGGGGCTGACCACCAGCTGGCATAGAACGCATGGTTTTCTGATTAATACGCCGGCAAGTGGGGCATCCGACTACCTCTTGTTGGGCTAATGTGTATATCCCCCTGCATACATAGTCTCTCAGGATTGTATCACACATGGCTTGCACCCCCCAGTGGGTCTGATGGTGTAATCGGTGCAGAATACCTCGGGTGATCTGTTTGTTCAGTACTTGTCTCCCATCAGGAACCGTCCACTTCCCGTTAGTATCTAGCCGGGCACCCAAATGATCCATTTTATCAATCTCCCCCTGGGTGAAGACGGGTTGTTTAGCGAGCCCTTCCCTCAACGGTATTAACGTTAACAATTGGACGGATTTTTCGACCGCTGCCCGCTTGGCTTCCTCGTCTGCCAGCCGGTTTCCCACCGCTTCCGGTGTCGACCCCTTCTGGTGACCGGGTACATGGACTACTGCAAGTTCCGTAGGTAACGCCAGGGCTTCCAACGTTAGGCTGATCATTTGTTCGTGAGCTAATTCTTTTCCCCGGGAAGTTATCAATCCTCGCTCTTTCCAGATTTTCCCGAAAGTATGAACGACTCCGTATGCATACTTTGAGTCAGTATATATGGTTCCCACTTTCCCTTCCAACAACTTCAGGGCCCTCTGGAGGGCATACAACTCACAGGATTGGGCTGACCACTTCCCGGGCAGTCGTCCGGACTCAATCGTCCGTTTCGTTGCACCATCTATGACAGCATAGCCACTGTATCGTACTCCACTGATGCACCGGGAGGACCCGTCGATATACAGTTCCTGTCCCTCACCCAGCGGGGCTTCTTGCAGGTCCTCTCGGCTCTTGGTCTGCAAGTCCACAAATTCCACACAATCATGCTCCTGTTCCCCATCTGCAGGACGTCCGTACAGAAACTGGGCTGGGTTGCAACTGAGATCTTTTGCAAAATTGAGATCGTTCCCGGTCATCAAAATCGTCTCATACTTCAGGGTGCGAGAGTCTGTTAACCAGCGGTGAGCCTTTTGAGCCAGTATGGCACTAACCGAATGTGGGGAGTATACTGTGATCCTTCCTCCAAAGGTAAGTTTTCGGGCCTCTTCTACTAACATTGCCGTAGCTGCCACTGCCTGTATACAGGTCGGCCATCCACATGACACAGGGTCTAACATTTTTGACAAAAATGCAACCGGCTGACGTTTCCCTGCCCGCAGCTGGGTAAGCACACCTTGGGCAATTCCGCCGGCGCTATTAACATATAACTGGAACGGTTCCTTCAGGGTGGGTAAAGCCAATACCGGAGCTCGAATCAGTTTACTTTTAATAATATTAAATCGCTGCTCCTCCTCATCTGACCAGTCCACCTTTTGTCCTTCTTGTCCCAGTTTGTCGTACAAAAATTTTACTAAAGTGGTGTAACTTTCAATCCATATCCGGCAATACCCTACTAGTCCCAGGAATTGTCTGACTTCCTTCTTCGTCCTGGGTATTGGCATACCCGTAATCCCTGATATTCGTTCTGGCGTGATACGGCGGTGCCCCTTACTGACTTGATGGCCCAGATATCTTACTTCTCGCTCCACAAACTGGAGTTTTGTCCTGGAGACGCGTAGACCCTGTTTCCCCAGGAAGTTCAACAGGGCAACGGTGTCTGCTCGTACCTCCTCTTCTCTTGGTCCTGAGAGTAAGAGATCATCGACATATTGGAGCAATTGATTCTCCGCGTTACACCGAAATCCTCCTAAGATCTGCTCCAGTATTTGTCCAAACAAATTGGGTGACTCCGTGAATCCCTGCGGCAAGACCGTCCATCTTAACTGTCGCTTTCGTCCTGTGAAGGGATTCTCCCATTCAAAGGCAAAAAGGTTCCGACTTTCTTCGTCAAGGGGGCAACTCCAGAAAGCATCCTTCAGATCTATTATGCTGAACCATTCATGTTCGGGGGGAATTTTACTCATTAACGTGTAGGGATTAGGTACCACCGGGTATCTAGCCTGGACTACTTCATTCAACCCCCGCAAGTCTTGCACCAGCCTATATGTCCCGTCCGGCTTCCTCACAGGGAGTATTGGAGTATTGAAAGGGGACATGCATTCCTCCAGTAGTCCATCTGTGATTAATCTTTCTATCACAGGTTGTAACCCCTCCCGTCCTTCCATAGCAATCGGGTATTGTTTCCTTCTTACCGGGCCTCTTCCTGGTAACATGGTGATTTGGAGAGGTTTGATGTTTAGACCCCCTCTGTTCCCCTCTCGGTACCATACTTCCGGGTCTATTTGTTGATCATCTTCTTCGGTGAGGGCGAACAACCTTACCACCATTTCCCCGTTATTTGGTACCGTTCCGATCCCCAGTTTGACCTGCAAGTGTCTTCCTAACAAATTATACCCCGCCGATGGCAGTAGAAGGAGGTCTCGTTTAGTAGTTCTGTTTTCATACCCAATTTCCACGTCCTCCACCACTGGGACTTGTAATTTCTGTCCTCCAATTCCAGATACCCCCATAACTTTTCCTCCTGCTCGGGCGCCGGGGGGTATTTGGATTATACTTGATCTTTCGGCTCCCGAGTCCACCATAAATGTGATCTCCGATCCTTGGGGCCCTACTTTCAAGTTTACCAGGGGTTCCTGTCGATAGTCCTTTTGCCCCAAGGGTAGGAACCCCCGACCTCCCTAATCTTCCTCCATCAGGGCGTACGACCTCACCTCCCACTTGTAGCGGGAGCACTCCCGTTTAAAATGTCCCTCTTCATTACAATAGTAACATCTGAGTGTCCTCTTCGTTTCCCTTTCGCGGTCTCGCGTTCCTCCACTCTTCCTTTGTTCCGGCCATGGTTCTCTTTTCCTCTGCTCTTGCCACGACTCTCCCCTTTCCTGTTTCTGCCACGGCTCTCCCTTTTCCCTTCTTCCAGCTGTCATTTGTTGCACTGTTTGCATCATTATCTTTGTCGCCTTCTTTTGCTTCTCATCGTCCCTTCTCACAAACACCTTTTGCGCCTCCCGTAGTAATTCACTTAAAGATTTACTATCCCAATCATCCATTTTCTCTAACTTCTTTCGTATGTCCGGCCAGGCCTTTGATACAAACTCTACCCGTATGAGTTGTTGCCCCACGTCCGTCTCAGGGTCCACCCCAGCAAACTGCTGCAAATTCTTCCTAATCCTGTCTAGGAAGTCCGTAGGGGTTTCCTCCGGGTTTTGATGATTACCAAATGCCTTGGTAAAATTGTGCCCCTTCGGGGCTGCGTGTCTTATTCCTTTTATCCAATATTCCCGCATGTCTCTCATGTTGCGCCGTCCTTCCTCCGTGTTCTTATCCCACTCGGGGTCGGTGAGGGGAAACTTCTGCTCCCCTCCTTCTCCCCCCTCTCTCTCCCAGACCAAGAACGCAGCTTGTCGTATCATCTGACGCTCCTGGCTAGAGAACAATGTTTTCATGATGGAACACATCTCTTCCCACGTGTAAGTATTCGGACCCAGGAACTGATCCAATTGTTCAGCAAGTCCCATGGGGTCCTCTAGTAGACCCTTCATCTCCCTCCTGAAATTCCGTACTTCAGTACTCGTCAAGGGAACGTTCACATATCCCGTCCTTCCTTCCTCGCCCCCCATGGGCACTTCCCGGAGTGGATTCATTCTTGCAATCGAGACAGGGTTTTGTCTGTGACCCTTTCCAGCTTGAGATCTGGTCTGTACCCCTGAGGTAGTTTGTGATTCCTCCTCATTTTCTTCCCCTTCCCCTGAATCGTCGTCACCCGAAGGAACATTTTGTGGGGCAGACGGGGTCACGTAGGGCGGCGGTAAGTGATCTAAAGGGTCCCATTCTTTCTGCCCTTTCGAGTCTTTATTAGTTACCTGCATTTGGCAAGATATCGTAACCGGTAGCCAACAAAGGGCATAATCACTTTCTTCCAGATTAACATCAGGTTTTGAATTGACATATAAAATGAGGGCTTGCCGGACCCAGTCTTCGTCAGTACCGAATCTAGGCCACCACACTGAGTCGCCCTGAATAGGTTTCTGGGACCACTTTTGACAGTATTTTACCATCTTCCTTTTAGATTTTCCCTTTCTTCCACCCTGATCCCAATTATTTAGCATTCTCCCTAACGGACTATCGTCAGGTACCGCGGGGTATGTGTCATTGTCCCTGTTTAAGCCTACCTTTCCCTTAATCGCCTTAGATCCCTTATTTCCCATTTCCGAGGACTTCGTATTTTTCCCGTGATAATCTATCACAATGTAGCCAATTCCCGGACCTTCAGTCCCGTGATCGCCCAGGTTCCTTTGCAGGCACCCCCGGTCTTTGGATTCCTGTGTCCTACGTCTCTGTGACACAGATCACAGGCACCCCGTAGGTACACGTTCCTCCTCAAACATGGTCTCTGCAAAATCCCTCACAGGCGAGCCCCAGTTTCTAGATTCCTGAGTCCCACGTCTCTGTAGAAAAATCCACAGGCACCCCGTAGGTACCCAGTCCTCCGGAAACACGGTCCCCGCAAGTTTTTTTTTCTTACCTGGGTTCGGTGCACCGAAATTACTCGATCGTTAACCGTCCCCACTGCCTCGGGTACACCCCTCCTTTGTTTTCCTGAGCCTCCCGGTTATCACTCGCTCAAGCCGCGCGGGGCGACAAGCAAGGAATCAGGGACTGCCGAACTCGGCAGGGTGCACCTTCTCCGATATCCTTCCTCAACTCCCCTTGCGGCCGGAGTGTTGATCCCGGACGACGAGCCCCCAAGTTGTTAGAAACGAAAATCGCTTCTCAATAATCGCTCTAGACAAATTCAGGAGAACAAAGTTTTATTAACAAGTCTGCAGAGTTGGGCACCCTTGAAAAAAGGCGCGCTGAGGCTTACAAAGTCTCCCATTATATACAGTACAAGTCCCTCCCCTCCTTGGCTCTAACAAGCCATGAGGTTCACATTCTTAAAAACATCATTATTCTTCGATTTGCACCCTTATCACAAAGTCTGCAACAAATGTCTCCAGACCTTCCCCTCCCTGGTTCTATCGAGCCATGAGGTTCACATTCTTAAACCGTCATTATTCTCCAATTTGCACCCTTATCACAAAGTCTGCAACAAATGTCTTCAGAGTCTCTAAAGTTGTTGTTGTTCTCATCCTGTAGTCTTATCAGTCAAAGACTTATTCTTCTCTGTCTGTGCTAGCGGTCTTATCAATCTGTAGCAGATGTCTCTGCATCAATCTGTAGCAGATGTCTCTCGAGTCGTTTCCCTATCCTGCAGTCTTATCAGTCAAGGACTCATCCTTCCCTGCCTGTGTTAATGGTTTCATCAATCAAGGGCCTGTTTGTTTTTTACTCTGCTCACAAATTGTCAGCATTCTGCACAATTTAAACTATTCTACTTTTGAGTATATAAAATGTTCTAGAAAAGAAACAAAAGTTTTGTCTTTTATTATAGATCAGTCTGTGGTCCAGGCACATCTTAAAGTTTAAACCGAAATTACCTCTCACAGGTGTTAAATGCCCTTCCATGACTAACACCTGGTAGTTCGTCCTTTTATTTGTATACAGCTTGATTTCATTGAGCTACCTAAGGTACAATATTACGAATACTGTTGAGTGATGATTGATGTATTTAGCAAATGGATTGAACCCTTCTCCACCACTAATTGTACTGCACATACAGCAGTGAAAATATTGCTAAGTGAAGAATGTCCCCACTTTGGGTTGCCTCAGATGATAAGCTCTGACAATAGACCACATTTTGTGGCCCGAATCAATACTGAATTGTGTGAATCACCTTCAATTAAATATCAAGTGCACTGCGTGTATCACCCACAGGCAGCGGTGATTGTGGAATGGGCCAACAGTACCTTCAAAGAAAAATTATCTAAATTCGTCGAAGACACGGGATTAAATTGGCTCAAAGTTTTGCCCTTGGCACTTTTTCAAATTTCCTTGGTTGAGGAGTAACCTTCTTACAATCAGATAGATGATTGTCATATTCTTTGAATGCACAGTCCAGGGTATCAAACTATCAGCTGCAGAGATAGTTTATGGTCAGCCAATGATGACTCCGTCGGATGCTCATACTAAACTCCTAGATCTCCATGTTATACGTAATCCCCTGGGTTTACTTGTGGGTATTGGGAGGCAATCGTGTTTTCCTCAGCTGGGCAATGTGATTGTCAGACCTGTGAGTGAAGAAACTTCAGAGAAAGAGTTAACTGTTTCAAGGAATTCTGCATTTTATTTTAAATTAGATTAAATTCCCTACAGTGTGGAAACAGGCCCTTTGGCCCAACAAGTCCACACCGACCCACCGAAGAGTAACCCACCCAGACCCAGTTCCCTCTAACTAATGCACTTAACACTTTGGGCAATTTAGCATGGCTAATCTACCTAACTTGCACATCTTTGGACTGTGGGAGGAAACCGGAGCACCCGGAGGTAACCCACGCAGACATGGGGAGAATGTGCAAACTCTGCACAGTCAGTTGCCTGAGGCTGGAATCGAACCCGGGTGCTGTGAGGCAGCAGTGCTAACCATTGAGCCACCGTGCTGCCCTTAAAGAACAAATGCATTTTCTCACCCATGACATGGAGATCTAGGGGTTTAGTATGAGCATCCGACGGAGTCATCATTGGCTGACCATAAACTATCTCTGCAGCTGATAGTTTGATAGCCTGGACTGTGCATTCAAAGAATATGACAAAAGGGGGAAATGTGGTACTGTGGGCAACATTTAGCATTGCATGAATAGAAAAAAAAACTGATCAATTCTCGAGTTATAATTCAGTAAGTTAAAAGACAAAATGTCAGAAACAGTTTTCAGGACCAGGCTGAATGTAAACAAATTCCATTAGTTTGATCAAATTTCAGTCATCTTTTTCACGGCTCCTTGCATATTTCGAAATGCAGATCGCAGCCCGAACAAAAGGTCTGTATCACAGAAACAGAGTTATGGAATGACACAAATGATTAATTTTGTTTTAGACTAAGGTTCAATGGTACGCACATGTCATGATAATCTGTAATTGCTCAGCATATTTTAAAGTGTATAATGTGTTACTTTTATAAGGCACCAAAACCTGGGAGGGAAACAGGGGACGATCTGGATCCCTCCTCTTTCCTAGTCCCAGCCAAATTGTTGCAGTATTTACAATAAAGGCTGATTATTTTCAGTTCAATTGATTTTTGAGTATTGTTGATTTCTCTTGCTCTCATAGATCCCTGCTAATTAAATTCTACTATGACACTGCTGTACAGGAACTTTGTGAGATCACATCTGGAGCAGTGTGCACAGATTTAGTCTCCTCACTGAAGAAAGGGAGCAGCTCAGAGATGGTTCCCTCATCTGATTTCTGCAATGAAGATGTGAGTGTAGAAGGAAAGGCTAGTCTTGTTGTTCCAATAAAAATGAAAGGTGATCTGAATTTTACATCGAAGACCAGAGGAAGTGAGCAAGAGACCATTACACAGAGAATGGAGGAATCCATTCCACTTCTCCAGCCTGCTACACAGGAACAGCAGAGGTATATTCAGGCTTTTGACCCTGTTACATCAGGACAGGACGAGGTTCTTCAGCCCCTGGAGACTGATATACAGTTACAGGAGGAGGCCGATCAGCCCCTCAAGCCTATAACACTGGGCCCAGAGTAGGCCATGAAGCACCAATATCCAGTTGGACAACACCAGGATCAGTCCATTCAGCTTCCTCAAGTTTGTAACTCAGGAAATGGAAGAGGCCACAGAGTGATTTGAATAACAGAAGGCCATACAGCTGAAAGAGCCGATTGCATGGGAATTGGAGAAGGGTATAAAACTGTTTGTGACATTTTATGAGGAAGGAGGAGGTAGTTCAGCCATGTGTCTGTCAGAGTCACAGAGATGTCCAACCCACCCATGCCAACCAGAAATCCTCATCTAATCGAGTCCCATTTGCCAGCAGTTGGCCCATATCCCTCTGAACTTTTCCTATTCATATATCCATTCAGGTGCCTCTTAAGTGTTCCAACTGTACCAGCCTCCACCACTTCCTCTGGCAGCTCATTCCAGGCACGCACCACCCTCTGAGTGAAAACATTGCCTCTTGGGTCCCTTTTGTACCTTTCCCTTCTCAGCCAAAACCTATGCCCTCTCGGTCTGGATTCCACACCCAGGTATCAGACACTGCCTATTTATCCTCTCCATGTCCCTCATGATTTAGAAAACCAATTATTCCCTCACTCCCATTTTAGGGATGTAGGAGGAGATCGTTCAGCATTTTGAGCCTGTTATGGTAGAACATGAGGAGACCCTTCAACCCCTCAAACTGTTAAACAGCAATGTGAAGATTCCATATCCCAGCAAGCCTCTTATGCATCATCAGGAGGAGAACAAGCAGAGTTTAAGCTGGACATTCTGGCCATTGTAACGACAATGTAGAAATACATTCAGCCCATTGACTTTGCAAACCAGGAACAGAATGAGTGCACTCAGTCACTGATGCCTCTAACACAGCAATTGGAGCAGATCTTATAAAGCCCTGTGCCTATTACAGAGGAATTAAAAGAGAACTTAGAGGATTTAGAAAGCGAAGAACTTAGATTGATCATCTTCACTATGGATTAAAAAGTAGTGAGCGAAGTGTTGGGATTTAAGACAAATCATTAGAATCCATTAACAAGGAAACAATTATCACTAATGACCATGATCTCCACCAGACTGATCTCAGAACTCTGAGAGTTTGAACTTGGCTCCACCCTTTGGAAGTGGATCCACAGCTTTCTGACCCACAGACTGTAATCAGTGAAGGTGGGAAACTGCACTTCCTCCATGATAACATGGAACACTGGAGCCGCACACCCCAACACTCCCCCCCCCCCCCCCCCCCCCCCAACCACCACCAACACTCCCCCGCCCCCTACAAGGATGAGTTCTTAACTTTTTACTTTATTCCCTGTACACCCATAACATCGTTACCAAATTCCAAATGAACACCATCTACAATTTTGCTAGTGACATGACTGTGATAGGACGAATATCAAAGAACAACAACTCAAAAAACAGAAAGGCTTAGTAACTTGGTTTAGGGAGAACAACCTCTCTCTCAATGTCAGCAAAACTAAAGAACTGATCATTGACTTCAGAAAGAAAGGATGGCAACAAGGACGGCAAAACGCCCTTGTCTAGATGCTCAGAGCTGAGGTTGAGAGGGTGGAGACTGTCAAGTTCCTAGGAGTGACAATAACCAATAACATGTCCGAGACTTCTTATGAGGAGGTAGTTCAGCCATGTGTCTGTCAGAGTCACAGAGATGTACAACTCACACATGCCAACCAGAAATCTCATCTAATCGAGTCCCATTTGCCAGCATTTGACCCATATCCCTCTGAACTCTTCCTATTCATATATCCATTCAGGTGTGTCTTAAGTGTTGCAACTGTACGAGTCTCCACCACTTCCTCTGGCAGCTCATTCCATACACGCACCACCCTCTGAGTGAAAACATTGCCTCTTGGGTCCCTTTTGTACCTTTCCCTTCTCAGCCAAAACATATGCCCTCTCGGTCTGGATTCCACACCCGGTTATCAGAGACTGGTTAAAAAGGGACAACAATGTGTTTTCTTCATCAGGAGGGTCAGGAAATTTGGCATGACCTTCTGGACTCTCTCTATTTCTCCAGATGAACCACTGAAGCTTACTGTCCGGCTGGTGTAGCAGCTGCTCTGCCCAGGACTGTAAAAAACTCAAAAAGGCACTGCACACAGCCCAGGCTATCACAGAAACCAACCTTGCACTCTATTTACACGGCTCGCTGCTGCGGAAAGGCTGACAAACATCACCAACGTCCCATCACACCCCGGTAATGATCTCCGACAAGCTCTTCCATCAGGCAGAAGTTTGAATACATGCCCCAGCAGGTTCAGGAACAGCTTCTTCCCGGCCGTTATTGACCGATGAATGTACTCTCGACCTTCAAATAATGCCGATCTTGTAAATATTGATCTTTCCTAATGCATGCTCTGTCTGACATCACCTGTGTGCCTCTGACTATGTTTTTTTCACTCTATGATCTGTATGTCCTTGCTTACTGTAAATCTGCCTGTACTGCTTATAAACAAAGCTGTTCACTGTACTGAGGTACATGTGACAATAAATGAATCAAATGATAACAGGAAATTTACAAAGCCAAACCATAATCCATCAGAGTCAGCATATTTTTATGAAGGATAAATCAAGTTTGATTTTTTTGCTCAAGTTCTTTGAAGATGTGACAAGCAAGGTGGATAATGGGGATCCTGGTGATGCAATATATCTGGACTTACAGAAGACATTGAATGAGGTGCTGCCACAAAATATTAATTCATAAAGTGAGAGTATATACGGTATGGGGTAATTTATTAAGTTGGATAGCTGATTGACTGACCAACAAAAACACAGCAAGGTGAAATAGCTGCGGCATTTTCCGGTTGGCAACTTTTGGTATACCATAGGTTCCAGCCACCAGGCCACAGCTATTTGCATCTGAGTTATTACTTGCTGTGGGGATAGGAAATACTGTACCCACATTTTCAAATGGAACTAAAATAGGTGGAAAAGTAGGTTGCAATGAAAATACGAGAGATATACACATGTACATGGTGGGAATAGGGGTATGGACGAACATTTTGCAGATGAAATTTAATGTGGGCAAGTATGAGGTTATCCATTTTATTCAGTGGAATAGAAAGGCATCTTATTGTGTAAATGGAGAGAACTTCAGGGTGCTTAGGTGCTGAGGACAGAAAAAGTTCATCCTTTTAGAATTAGCAAAGAAGTTAGAGTTGGGTTTCCCAAGGACAAAAAGGGAATTACTCAAACACCTCAGTGTATGAAAGAAACAGACAAGTGCAGTAGAGGTGGAAACATTTACATTACAATTGAGGAAAATGGAGTTCGAAGATAAACAAAGAAAGAGAGAGAGAGAAAAGAGAGAGAGAGGAGGTTCTTAGATGAGCAAAGAGAGAAAGAAGAAAGGGAGAGAGAAAGAGAGAGAAGAGAGAGAGGAAAAAGCAAGAGAGAGGACATTCTTAGCTGAGCAAAAAAAAAAGAGAATTTGAACTTGAGAATTTGCAACTTAGTCAGCAAAGTCAAGTTAACAGGATGGAGATTAAAAGAGAAGGTAGGAATATATACAAATATGTCAAAACTCTGCCACATTTGATGAGAAAGAGGATCATAATCTTCTTATATTCTTAGCATGTCTTAAAGACAAAAATATGAGACTATTTCATTGGAGTCTTATGCTGGAGACTTTTCATTTAAAGATCTCATGCTGCAGGTTGTAAGTATGTAATCGTAGATGTGTTACTGCAGATTTAACTGATAAAGTTAGGATAAGATTTGCATTTATCCAATGCTTTATGTATGGCAAGAAGTTAAGGTGGATTTAGATTAAAGTTATTGGCATGTTTGGGTAATGTGTTTAAAGAATAGAAAAAATGAAGCCATCTTTTCATTATGTTGGTTCATTTTATCTGAACTGGGAAGGTGTTATGGAGTTATGGGTGTACTGTGCCTTTAAGGGAGCTGAAATTTCTGGCTAGCACAAGTGTGCTGAACATTTTTAAAATGTAACATTTGGGTTGAAACACATATCTGGTACTCTGATGCTAGGATACAAAAACAAATTCAGAATTCACCCAATCAGTGTAAATGATGTCCCAGATACAAAAGTCCAATTGAATTTGAATATTACTATTTTGCTTGATAAAATGAAATGATCCGATGTTTTAGGCTATAAATATCAAACATTTTGAACAGTTAGCCAGGACAGCAAAGAGCAGCTGGCACCAACAAGACTGCTTGCAGAAGGATCTGCTCTCTGACAGGTACCTTCATCTATCAAAGACCTGGGAAGGTGAATCCCCAAGCAGAAAAAAGACAGGAATATAGAGAAGAATGGAAAGGTGCCTGCATCAAATGGATCGATGGGCTGAGGAGTGACAGATGGAGTTTACTTTGGATAAATGTGATGCGTTGCATTTTGGTAATGCAAATCACGGCAGGACTTATCGACATAATGGTAGAGTCCTGGGGAGTGCTGTCAAACAAAGAGACCTTCACAGAAAACCCTACAGAGTGGAAACACACCATTCAGCACATGGAGTCCACACTGAACCTCGGAAGGGCATCCTAGCAGACACACCCCTATCCCTTTCCCTGCAACCATATATTTCCCTTTCCCTGCAAACCATATATTTCCATGGCTCACCACCACACCTGCACATCGTGGGTCATTTAGCATGTACAATCCACCTAATCTGCACACCTTTGGACTGTGGAAGGAATCTGGACTATCTGGAGAAAGCCCAGGCAGATACGGGAGAATGTGCATAACTCCATACAGTCAGCTACGGATGAAATCAAACACTGGTCCCTGGTGCTGTGAGGCAGCAGTGATAACCATTGTGGTGCAGTTTCACAGATTCTTGAAGGTGCAGTCATAGGTCAATAGGTAGTGATGAAGGCATTTGGAACATTTGTCTTTATTGTTCAGTGCATTGGTAATAGATGTTTGGATGACATGATGCATCTAAACAGGACATCAGTGAGCTGAAAAATGTGTTGCTGGAAAAGCGCAGCAGGTCAGGCAGCATCAAAGAAGCAGGAGAATGAGGAGGGTGTGCCAAACAGGCTAAGATAAAAGGTAGGGAGGAGGGACTTGGGGGAGGGGGATTGGGGAATGTAATAGGTGGAAGGAGGTTAAGGTGAGGGTGATAGGCCGGGGGGGGGGGGGGGGGGGGGGGGGGGAAGGGGGGGGTGGTGGGGGCGGAGAGGTCGGGAAGAAGATTGTAGGTCAAGAAGGCGGTGCTGAGTCTGAGGGTTGGGACTGAGAAAAGGTGGGGGGAGGGGAAATGAGGAAGCTGGAGAAAATGTCTCCCCACCTTTTCTCAGTCCCAACCCTCGAACTCAGCACCACCTTCCTAACCTTAAATCTTCTTCCCGACCTCTCCGCCCCCACCCCCTCTCCGGCCTATCACCCTCACCTTAACCTCCTTCCACCTATCGCATTCCCAATGCCCATCCCCCAAGACCCTCCTCCCTACCTTTTATCTTAGCCTGCTTGGCACACCCTCCTCATTCCTGAACAAGGGCTTATGCCCGAAACGTCGATTCTCCTGCTCCTTTGATGCTGCCTGACCTGCTGCGCTTTTCCAGCAACACATTGTTCAGCTCTGATCTCCAGCATCTGCAGTCCTCACTTTCTCCTTGGACATCAGTGAGGACACTTTTGGAATACTGCATTCCATTCTGATCTTCCTGCTTTAGGAAAGACACTGTTAAACTTTAAAGGGTGCAGAAAAGATTTACATGGATGCCACTGGGGTTAGAGGGTTTGAGTTTAGGGGAAAATCTGAATGGACTGGGTCTATTTTCCCTTGAGCATTAGAGATTGAGTGGAAACTTTATAGATTTTTCTAAAATCTGAGGGGCATTCATAGGTTGAAATTCCAAAGTCATTTTTAAAGGATACGGGAGTTCAAAAATAGAGGGCATCTGCTTAATGTGAGAGGTGAAAGACATAAATGGGGCTGAAGGAACAATATTTGTTATGCAGAGAGCAGTTTGTATGGAATGAGTTGCCAGATGTAGTGGAGGAGTCTGGCACAGTGGCAACATTTCAAAAATATCTGTTTAGATCTAGGAATTGGAAAGGTTGAGAGGGATATGGTCCAAATGTTGACAAATTAAACAGATTAACTTAGGATAGCTAGTTGGCACAGATGAGTTGGATTGAAGGGTTTGTTTCTGTGCTGTACCAGTCAGTGATTCATTGATCCAATTGATCAAGGTCTCTTTGTAATCTTCGATAACCTTCTTCACTCTCCATTGTACCATCAATTGTTACGTCATCTGCAAACTTACTTCGATATTATCACCTAAATCATTGATGTAACTGGCAAACAGAAGTAGATCCAGCACCGATCCCTGTACAATACGCCTGGTCACAGGCCCCCTGGCTGATAAAACAAGCCTCCATGAGCACCCTGTCTCCTGCCATTCAGCAGAAACACACAGAAGCGCACACACACATACAGGAATGCAGAGACACAGACACAATTGTTTCTTTAAAACGGAGATAAATTAGTTTTCCTTAATAAGGGGATTAAAGATATGATGAGAATGCACGAGAATTTTGTTGTGAAACATGTCCATCAGGATCGAATAACAGAGCAGGCACGATTGGCCAAATGGTCAAATTCTGCTCTAATTTCTTCTGCTCTCTGGTCTGATGTTATCAGACATGTCTTCCCAAGAGAATAGTGGATGCTGAGATGAATAAATATATTACTGAACAGAATCATTGCATTTGAAGGGGAGAATGGTCTATGTCTGTTCCTATTTGTTGCGCCCTTATGACTCAACAGAGGAGCTGATTTGCTGTGAGACTAACACACACAAAATAAAATGTGGTGTCCACCAATCAAGATTGAGATAAGGATATTCTTTTCTCTTTAATATTGTGCTGTCTGTTATGTTCTCTTCCCCAGGGAACAGTGAAGATTGGGTCATTAAAGATATTCTAGGCAGAGCTTGATTGCTCTTTGATAGATGAAGGAATCAGTGTTTATTGGGAATAAGCAGGAAAGGAACATTCAGCCACAATCAGATCAACCATGTTCTTTACAAATTGAGCAGCAGTCTCGAGGGGCTGAATAGCCAACTGCAGGTCATATCCCATGTTTGTCCTCTCACTCAACAGCTCAAAGCTATTACAGAGGTAAAGGAAGAGCCCAGTCAACCAGTCAGGATTGTTACAATGAGACAGAATGACACCTTTCTGCCCGTCTGAGGAGTTACACTGGAATAGAATGAAGTATTCTGTCCTTTCAGTGCATTAGGCAGCACAGGATGTGGCCATGCAACCTTTCTAGGTTTCTGCACAGGACCAGGGATCCTGGTTAGCTAACAGGGAATACAGAGGAGAGATAAATACTGACTTTCAGGTTGGAAAGCTGTGACAAGTGGGATCCCTCAGGGATCACTGTGAGGTCATCAACAATTTACGTTCTAGATTAACGATTTGGATGAAGGGGATAACTAGATTAGAGGTCACTTTGCTAATGCACCAGGATAGTCATTCAATAAGATGTCAAGTGGAGACAGAGCGCCTACAATGGGATACAGACAGAGGAAGTTAATGAGAAAACCAGCGTCAAAAAACAAACAGTACAATGAGAGTGATGGGAAGTTTGTATTTTGTGGAAAGAACAAAACAACAGAAAATTATTTAAATGGAGAGAGAATGCAGAACTCAGTGGTACAGAGGAATTTGTGTGTGCCGGTATATGACTCACATAAAGTTAGTCTGAAGTTACAGCAATTTTAGAAGGTAAATGGAATGATGTTGTTTCTTGCGAAGGGTATCGGGTATGACCTTACAAATCTGTGCAGGGCATTGCTGAGATCGCGTCTGATGTACAATGGGCAGTTTAATTCCCCTAAACTGAAAATGAAAGCATGTCTGATTTTGAAATTTTTCAAAGATGTTTGTCTTTATTCATTCTTGGGATGAACACAACATTTATGGAGGACGAACAGATTAGACCTAAAAATGAGAGATGCTCTTATTGACAGTATAAGATCTTGAGGAGAGTGTAGCTAGTAAACACCTGATGGATATTTCACCTTGCATAGACTAAAAGAAAACTGGGGAAGAAACTTAGGATATGATGCATTCATTTTAACACACCTTAGTGAAGACTTTGAACGTTTTATTTTTTAATTACACAGGTTTCAAATCAATCTTCAAATCAATTGGGTCCATTTTTCACTCAGGAAATGACTCTGTGTATGACAGCAGTAATGATGCATCTATATGGAGCAGGGAATGTGATGGGGTCATACAGTTTGGACGATGTTCACGAAGACCTCACATGGGCTAGTTTGGGGACAGATAACATTATTGTACAACTCAGCTCAGAGAGGGAGTAAATTGAACCTGCCTAAGAAGCAATGGCCCAGTCTCTCTTTCCTTGTTCCTCCTCACGGCAACATATGCGAGCTAAAAACCCCTTAGTCATTTTTACTACCTGTGGAGGATTCATGACAGTGAATCATTACAGTTCCCCTACTGCATGGAGAAAAGGGAATTCAGCAAAATCCAACTGTTCCAGGATGAAATCCTGTTGCCAGCAGGTTGTGTGAACAGAATAACTTCAGAAGCAAAATAACATCTGGGACAATCTCTCATGAATTCATCTCTTGTCATGAGTTCAGCTAATATTTGGCTATAGGTCTTTCAAGTTAACAATCTGCAGTGAGTTTGTATTTCTGTTTGTCATCAAACATGAGTGTGCTTGTGTGTGTGTGCTCCTCAGTATTTTCAGAAAGGCAAATATCGATGTATATATTTGCAATTTCCAAACTGCCTGTCATTCATCGTACCATTACAGTTTGAGTAAATTTATTTTGGTCATAAACTTGTTAATTTAGCAGATTAAAGATGTCTGCCTGGAGTGTTCTAACACTGACCCTGGCCCAGTCTGAGATCTATATTGTTGGTCATATCACCCACCTGATCACATTTCAAATTTGCTGCGACCAATGGAGGACTGGGACTAGGAAAGGAAACAGTGACTGGAACCCCCACGGAGCTATAGACTGGTGAACCCGATGTCAGTAGTGGGGAAGTTGTTGGAGGGGATTCTGAGAGATAAGATTTGCACACATTTGAAAGGACAAGAGTTGCTTAGGAACAGCCAACATCGCTTTGTGCGTGGGAAATCCTGTCTCACTAACTGGATTGAACTTTTTGAAGAGATCACAGAGAAGATTGATGAAGGTAGATTGGTGGAGGTTCTCTGTATGGATGCAAGGCGTTCGGCAAGGTTCTGCATGTCAGATAGATTAGCAACTAGAGGTCACATAAGATCCAGGGTCAACAAGCCAATTGGATACAACATGGGCTTGAAGGTCAGAGAGATAAAGTGGTGATGGAGGGTTGCTTTTCAGATTGGACCCACTGACCAGCCGTGTGCCACAAGACTCAGGGCTGGGTCCACTGCTTTTCATCATTTATAAAAATGATTTACATGATAATATCAGAAGCATGGTTCATAAATTTACAAATTAGTTAGTTTCCTGGACAATGAAGAAGGTGATCTCAGCATACAATGGGACCTTGACCAGATGACCCAAGGAGTGGCAGAAGGAGTTTAATTTAAGTAAATGTTAGGGTTTGCATTTTGTTCAGTTAAAGAGGGCTAAGACTTATACAATTAATGGGAATGCCCTGAGGAGTGCTGTCGAAAAAACGAGACCAAGGGGTGCAGATGCATAGTTCCGTGAAAATGGCTTCACAGATCGACGGGATGGTGAAGAACATGTCTGACACGCCTGTCTTCATCGTTCAGAGCATTGAATACAGGAGTTGGGAGGTCATTTTGCAGCTGTGCAGGACATTGGTGGGACCAGTTTGAGAATAAAGTGTACAATTTGGTACCCTCTGCTAAATAAGAATGAAGCTTTTAAGCATGAGAGGATGTAGCAAAGTTTCAAAAGGATGTAACAGACTGGAGAGTTTGAGCTATAGTTTGGGGGCTGGATGGGCTGGGATGTTTTTCCCTGGAACATCAAAGGTTGAGGGATCATATTGTTGAGGTTTATGCATTGAGGGGCGGGGGGCATGAATGGTGTGAATAACCAAGATCTTTTCCTCAGGATAAGGGAGTCCAAAACTAAGGGCAGAGGTTTAAGGTGAGAGGGGAAAGATTTTAAAGGGATTAGAGATACAGCTTTTTGACACATTAGGTAGTGTGTGTATGGAATGAGCTGCCAGAGTAAGTGGAGGCTGATACAATTCCATGTTTAAAAGGCATCTGGATAGAGATATTAATAGGAAAGGTTCACAGGGATATGAGCCAAATGCTGGCAAATGAGACCAGATCAGCTGTACGTTTGCTCACTGAGCTGGAAGGTTTGTTTTCAGATGTTCCATCACCATGCAAGGTAACATTATCAGTGAGCCTCCTGTGAAGTGCTGGTGGGATATCCCGCTTTCTATAGCTGGTCTTGGTCTGTTAAGTTGGGTGATATCATTTCCGGTTGTTTTTCTCAGAGGTTGGTAAATGGGGTCCAAATTCACAACAGAGGAATAGAACAACAACAGACTCCCCTTCCCCTTCCCCTTCACAGTGGAACAAACAGTCATGGAGAACGTCAGACCAACATCTACAGGAAAGCAACACGCACAGAACTTAGCTACTTAACTACAGAAGTAATTATCCCAACACCCACAAACGGAGCTGCATCAGGACATTATTTAAATGGGCCACAACATACTGCAGCACTCAGAAACTAAGAGCTGCAGAAGAAAATACCTATACAGCGTACTCAAGAAGAATGGATAACCATTACATTTTTTTTTTTACATTACATTACAGTGTGGAAACAGGCCCTTCGTCCCAACAAGTCCACACCGACCCACCGAAGCGCAACCCACCCATACCCCTATATTTACCCATTACCTAACACTACGGGCAATTTAACATGGTCAATTCACCTGACCTGCACATCTTTGGATTGTGGGAGGAAACCGGAGCACCCGGAGGAAACCCACGCAGACACGGGGAGAATGTGCAAACTCCACACAGTCAGTCGCCTGAGGCGGGAATTGAACCCGGGTCTCAGGCGCTGTGAGGCAGCAGTGCTAACCACTGTGCCACCGTGCCGCCCAATTAAATACAGTGCACCGATTCCTAAACAATGCAGTCAAAACACGCCCAGAAACTCAAGTGACATTACTACGCATCAAAGACATCTCTGAAATGATGACCAGACGACTCAGACCCCTTGTCATTATGGTAGCCCACATCACCCACTTTAATAGACCAAGACACATGATTAGAAAGTGGGGATACCACCAGAGCTTCACCAGAGGCTCACTGATGATGTTACCTAGCATGGTGACGAAACATCTGAAAACAAACCTCCCAGCTCCGCGAGCAAACCTACAATCTGAAATTTGACCTGAGATACAAATCTTCTCAAAAAATGGACTCGATTGGATTAACATACCTTGTCCACATGGACAAGTTGGACCAAAGTGTTTGTTTCAATGAATCTATGAGAGCATTAAGAAGAAATTCAGAAAAGTCCTTTCAAGTGGAAATTCTCATCCCCATATGTTTTTGATGCCTCTCTGTTTACATTTATTCAAAGCTGATTTAGTTAAATATTTGACAGACAGATAAGTCACAGATAATCAGATATAGATATGAAAGTGGGGCTGAGACCAGAACCTCATCAATTAAAATTTAGTGCCTGGTGGAGTAGGATAAAAATATTTAATGACCCACTCCTGCTCCTCAGTCCTCTGTTCTTATGTTTCATTCAGCCTTTCAAATCTGCTGACAGGAGCAGTTGAAGGCCACTTACTCCAAGAACGTGACACCCAGAAATCGAGGAAACCATTCACCACCTCAAGACAGTCATTCACGGTTTGGGGTAGTTTGGATAATGTCACTGCAAAACCCAACTCGGGAATGAGAAAGGTCCCTGATACCTCTTTACAGAGGTTGCCCTCTCTGCAACATGTGCTTCTTTTGTTGGTCATGTTGTAGACCCAGATTCACTGTGGATACAGCTGACATACCTCACCCAGAGATGGATCACAAAATCTTCTGGTTTCCCTGGCTGCAACATTCAATACCAGAACTTCCAGGAAAATAACACCCACTAACTTTCCAATAACAGAATATGAGTAAAAATGGAACAGGACCAGGTGGTGAAGCCCCCAACCGTCAAGCCTGCCTTGGCCGACAATAAGATCATAGCTGATCTACTCTTTGTCTCAAATCCTCTTTAATGCCTCATTCATCATCGCCCTCAACATGCTGACAGATCAAAATCCATCCACCTCCACTTTAAATACTTTAGTGATCTAGATCCCCGAACTCTCAGACAAAGCACATTCCTGACATTCAATACCCTCTGTTTGAAAATAAAAACTTCCTGCCCTACACCATGACCTATTGATATGAACAAAGGAGGGGAATACAAAGGCTCAGTAGGAGTGACTGGTCCTGATATCAAGGAAGAATTGGACATAGGATAGTATCACAGAGCGGAACTAACTTACACTTCATGGTAATCAGTTGAAAACTCTCCACTGGTTGGAGTGACTTAAAGCACAAAGGAAGTTGTTTCTGGTTCAAGGTTATCAATTCTCTCAGTCTGGGATATTTCTGTGGGACATCTTCAGGATTTCTTCCTCAGCATAAACATCTTCAGTTGCTTCATCAATGTCTTTATCCCATCATAAGACAGAAGCGGGGATGCTCACTGAAGATCCCACAATGTTCACATCAATGTGACTCCCTCAGCTCCTTAACCAATCTGTGTCTATGTGCAGTAAGACATGGACAACATTCAAGCTGCTTCTGTGAATGTGTAGGTAATGTTCATGTAACGGTACTGCTAGACACTGCACATTTGATTTGATATATTTGATTTATTTATTGTCATGTTTACTGAATTATGGTGAAAAGTTTTGATTATGAGCATAGTTACCAAGAATGTTACAGATCAGAAAGACTCAGCCAGAGGCACACAGATTACATTGAACAGGGGCACAAGGGGAGAGTGTTGTTTCCACAGTAAAAGAGGAGCTCATTCAGAAACTCAAGCTCAGTTCCCAGGAATATGAGGAAGCCATTCAGCCCATCTTAATTATTGGGAAAGAAAAGGGAAAAACCACTCAGTCCCTTCACCCGATTACACAGGAAGAGAAGGTGTCCAGTGTAATAGTCCAGATCAGAGCCCCTCCAAAATATTTTAAGAAAGTTACCCAGACCCTCACATTTTCTTATTTTAAAGGCCAAAGTAAAATGTCTGTTCCAGCTGCAATGGGACAGTTCAAGCTACTCACCGTGAAGCAAAACGCCATTTATTTAAACTCTATGGATAAAATACTCAGAAAGTAAGAGGAATTTAGAATAACAATTCTATTGGAAACCTGAACAGAATAATGGATACAGTAACTATTACTAATTAACAGTTCCAATAGAGGAACCTCCCAGAAACACTTCCCTCAGCAAAAAGGAAAATTCTGTCGGAGATTCTCACATGCTGTTCTCCAATCCAGGAGGAAACAAGAAATCAAGTGAAGGTGCAGAGAGTGTGGCAGGCAGGAGACATTCACTGTGATATATATAAACATAACCGTACAGATGTAGCTAAAGAAATCCAGGTGTTTTCCTCCATCAGTTGTGATAAGCTTTTGTATTTATCAAATAAATCAGAGACACTATCATTTGTGAACCAGCTGCTATGTGTCCCTTGCGAAGATGTGAAAGAACCTTCACTCAAAGATGAGAGAAGTGAAGCACTTTGGAGACCAAAGGAACCTCGCTGTCATATCCTGGGGACCAATGTTATTGAACAGTTTCCCTTGTATTTGTTTTTGACCTTACCAACAGACCGTCAGTGAAACAACTTGTACAAATGTGTGCTCGAGAAATTCAGCGGACCTGCCATCATCGGCTGAGGGGGACACAGAGTTCATGATTGTAGACTGTTATGGCTGTTCTGAAGATATACTATACTGGACTCGAAATATGAATTCTGGTTCCATCTCCTCAGATTCCGACAAAATGGTTCTGTTTCTCCAGGACATCCCGAGTGCGCATTAGATATCTGACATATCCAATATTATACTTCTAATTGAATGGTCTGCGTATGTGTGCGCTTGTTTGTCTCAATGGGCGCTTACGTGTTTAAGTGAACATTAGAATTTAAAGAGTCAGGTGAAATTCTGGCTTTTTGCACTTGCTTATCTGTATTTAGAATCCACCCATTTGCAGAAGACAGGTAACATTGTGAACTACTGGACGGTAGTCTGTGTTCTCCGTAAATCTGGGTCTATTGCTTTGGTATTTCAAAGAGATTTGAACCCTTCTGATGAAGGGTCACTGAACTGAAATGTTAATGCTGCTTCCTCTCCCAAGATGCTGCCAGACCTGCTGAACTTCTTTGATATTTTCTGCTTTTTCCCGTGAAGCTGATTTTATTCTTTGAAAGAAAATGTTTATGACAGCTCCAAGAATGATTTCCACTGAGTTACCCCAATGAGGCGGAAGAACAGGGAAAGCTTGTGAACACTGAGCCAAGTCCCCAAAACAGGCTGTAAATACTGACAGGTCCAATATGAAATTCACGAAATAAAATAAAGACATCAGACATTGAGCAGCTTATTTGTGAAATAGATGCTAAAATATTGCCCCCAGTCTCCACTGTGACAGAGATCACAGCTGGTGGATGGACAGTCAAACAGGAGAATATCATTGTTAAGGTGGTGACGAGAGAGTATTTATAATCTCTCATAGGGTCATGCTTTTGTGGAACCCTCTTCCCACAGAGCTCTGGAACATGAGCCATTGCATGTTGTTAAGGTAGCTACAGAGAGAGTATCGATTCAAGAGACACATTAAGAGGATAATACAAAGACAGGAATGTGTGGATGAGGCCATTGTCAGATCAGCCACAATCTTATCGCCTGGACGAGGGCATTCAGATGGGAAAATTGCTAATTCCTGATCCAAATTTCTACATTGATGTTGTTTGTAGATATCGAAAAACAATAACATTCTTATAAATTGGAATGTTAAAACAGCGCTCAGGATAGTTGAGTGGTTTGGGAAAAGGGTGGGAGATGTCGAATTGTGAACCTCACTGAAAGCACATCCGCCAAATGAATATTTCTTTATTTTTCCTGAGGTGAGTGCCGTTGGAAAGGTCAGCATTTACTTTCTGTGTCTGCGATCCTTTCCGAATATTGTGGTGACCTCCTGCTGTACTTGCTTTGCAGGGACACCAATAGTTCAGTTTCTGATAGAGACACCGAATTCTGAACACGTGATCATGAAGGTGCAGCGATATAGATCCAGGAGGCTGTGTGACCTGGGAGCTGATGGTCATCACTCAGAGATGCTCATTAACCTTCAAATAGTGAGACTATATTTTATCTCTTCAAAAAAAATCTTGTATCCTCAGTGAGCTGAGCTGTCGGTTGGTATTTCCTTTCACTAATTTTCTCTGCTTGAATTGAGTTCTGCGAATGACTCACATAACTTCAAACCAGAGGGGCTGGTAAAATTAATAACAAAAATCTGTATTGTTCATGAATTATTGGAACTTCGTATTTTACATCAATGTTTTATTGAAATTGTGATGTGTCTGGCCAGGCAGTAACTGCCCTCCATGAGTTACTATTGAGAAGCTACAAACCAGTTGGAGCTGATGCACCCACAGTGTTATTAGAGAGGGAGTTTCAGTGTTTCACCTTGGAAGTTGCTGTTTCAGGGAGTGAGTGCTGCTGGTGGTGAATATTACGCAGCGAACTTGGGGAATTCCGTACCCGAGAGACTGTGAAGATGGATGTAGATTTGACCCATCAGAGAGTTGAAGGATACAAGGAGTTAGCATGAATGTGGCGTTGTGCCCTGGTGTCGAACACCCAAAACCTCACTGATTGCCGGAGAAGTCTTGAGCAGCTGAATGGACACTGCTGATCCTATTCCTTATCTTCTTTTCTTCTGTTATTGGAAAGTAACTTTATTCTCCTTGATGTCTTGCTGTGAAATGTTGCATTCAGGGAGACCAGCAGATGTGGTTGAGTTAACCCGAGGTGACATATGGGGGGCTTATTCACTGGGAATTTGGATTTGCAGAATGACCAACATCTGGAACAGAAGTTACAGAGACGGGATGGCCATAAAGAGGAATGAGTGGGCTCTCTCTGATCCAGTCTGGGTTTGTCAACTACATTTTCCCAGAGAAGACCAAAACCTTCAAACTGGCTTCGAACTGTTCCTGCTTAGCAGACTCGAAGGGCTGAATGAATTGAATGGAACTGAAATAGTTTTATTGCCACCTGTGCTGGAATATGACCAGTGAAAAATTGACAATGTCACCACTTTGGTGCATTTATAGGTACAGGGTACCTTGGTACAGAGACTTCAGTATTTCTTGCAGAGTTGAAAGAATAATGAATAATAGCCCAGAGTAAAATGAAAAACTTTGTTAAAAGTGTTCAAATTTGACTCCTTTTCACCAAGTCTGTGCCAGTACATACCTATGGGACGGAATCCAGCAATGTATCCAGACCATGTTGGATTTCAAAACTTGAGGCCTCGCTTCCATTCCCCATGGACCAGACAGCCCCTGCAACAGCCTCCAGTCGGGACATCCCTGCCGCACTGGCGTGGTCTGGGACTCACTCCCACACTGGCCTGGTGTGGGACACACTACCGCCCTGGTCTGATCTGGGACTCACTCCCACACTGGCCTGGTCTGAGACACACTCCCGCCCTGGCCTGCTCTGGGATTCACTCCTGCACTGGCCTGCTCTGGGACCCACTCCCGCACTGGCCTGGTCTGTGACTCACTCCCGGCCTGGCCTGGTCTGGGACTCACTCCTGCACTGGCCTGGTCTGGGACTCACTTCCGCACTGGCCTTGCCTGGGACACACTCCCACACTGGCCGGGTCTGGGACTCATGTCCGCACTGGCATGCTCTGGGACTCACTCCGCACTGGCCTGGTCTGGGACTCACTCCCGTAGTGGCCTGGTCTGGGACACACTCCCGCACTGGCCTGGTCTGGGACACACTCCCGCACTGGCCTGGTCTGGGACACACTCCCGTCCTGGCCTGGTCTGTGACACACTCCTGCACTGGCCTGGTCTGGGACACACTCCCGCACGGGCCTGGTCTGGGACTCACTCCCGCACTGGACAGGTCTGGAACTAAGTTCCACACTGGCCTGGTCTGCGACTCACTCCCGCTCTAGCCTGGTCTGGGACCCCATCCCGCCCTGGCCTGGTATGGGACTCACTTCCACACTGGCCTGGTTTGGGAATCACTCCTGCACTGGCTTGGTCTGGGACACACTCCTGCACTGGTCTGGTCTGGGACACACTCCCGCACTGGCCTGGTCTGGGACTCACTCCTGCACTGGCCTGGTCAGGGACCCTCTTCCGCATTGGCCAGGTCTGGGATTGTTTTCCGCACTGGCCTGGTCTGGGAATTACTCCCGCACTGGCCGGGTCTGGGACACACTCTCGCACTGGCCTGGTATGGTACCCGCTCCCGCACTGGCCTGGTCTGGGACTCACTCACGCCCTGGCCTTGTCTGGGACACAATCACGCACTGGCCTGATCTGGGACACACTCTCGCACTGGCCTGGTCTGGGACTCACTCCCGGCCTGGCCTGGTCTGGGACTCACTCCTGCACTGGCCTGGTCTGGGACTCACTTCCGCACTGGCCTTGCCTGGGACACACTCCCGCACTGACCTGGTCTGGGACTCATGTCCGCACTGGCCTGCTCTGGGAATCACTCCCGTAGTGGCCTGGTCTGAGACACACTCCCGCCCTGGTCTGGTCTGGGACTCACACTGGCCTGGTTTGGGAATCACTCCTGCACTGGCTTGGTCTGGGACACACTCCTGCACTGGCCTGGACAGGGACTCACCCCTTCACTGGCCTGCTCTGGGACTCACTCCCGCATTGGCCTGTTCTGGGACACACTCCTGCACTGGCCTGGACTGGGACTCACTCCTGCACTGACCTGGTCTGGGACACACTCCTGCACTGGCCTGGACAGGGACTCACCGCTTCACTGGCCTGCTCTGGGACTCACTCCCGCACTGGCCTGGTCTGGGAATCACTCCTGCACTGGCCTGGTCTGGGACACATTCCTGCACTGGCCGGGTCTGGGACACACTCCTGCAATGGCCTGGTCTGGGACTCATTCCCGCCCAAGCCTGGTCTGGGACTCACTCCTGCACTGGCCTTGTCTGAGACACACTCCCGCACTGGACTGGTCTGGGACTCACTCCCGAACTGGCCTGGCCTGGTCTGGGACACACTCCTGTGTTGGCCTGCTGTGGGACACACTCGCGCACTGTCTTGGTCTGGGACTCACTCCAGCACTGGCCTGGTCTGGGACACACTGCCACACTGGCCTTGTCTGGGACTCACTCCCGCACTGGGCTGGGCTGGGACACGCTCCCGCACTGGCCTGGTCTGGGACTGACTCCTGCATGGCCTGGTCTGGGACTCACTCCAGCACTGGCCAGGTCTGGGACACACTACCCCACTGGCCTGGTCTGGAACTCACTCCCGCACTGGACAGGTCTGGAACTCAGTCCCGCACTGGCCTGGTCTGCGACTCACTCCCGCACTGGCCTGGTCTGCGACTCACTCCCGCACTGGCCTGGTCTGGAACTCACTCCCGCCCTGGTCTGGTATGGGACTCACTCACGCACTGGTCTGGTCTGGGACACACTCCCGCACTGGCCTGGTCTGGGACTCACTCCTGCACTGGCCTGGTCAGGAACCCTCTTCCGCATTGGCCGGGTCTGGGATTGTTTTCCGCACTGGCCTGGTCTGGGAATTACTCCCGCACTGGCCGGGTCTGGGACACACTCTCGCACTGGCCTGGTATGGTACCCACTCCCGACTGGCCTGGTCTGGGACTCACTCACGCCCTGGCCTTGTCTGGGATACAATCACGCACTGGCCTGATCTGGGACTCACTTCCGCACTGGTCTTGTCTGGGACTCACTCCAGCACTGGCCTGGTCTGGGACACACTCCCACACTGGCCTTGTCTGGGACTCACTCCCGCACTGGGCTGGCCTGGGACACGCTCCCGCACTGGCCTGATCTGGGAGTCACGCCTGCACTGGCCTGGTCTGGGACACACTACCCCACTGGCCTGGTCTGGAACTCACTCCCGCACTGGACAGGTCTGGAACTCAGTCCCGCACTGGCCTGGTCTGCGACTCACTCCTGCACTGGCCTGGTCTGGGACTCACTTCCGCATTGGCCTGGTCTGGGATACACTTCCACACTGGCCTGGTCTGGGAATTACTTCCGCACTGGCCGGGTCTGGGACACACTCCTGCACTGGGACTCACTCACGCCCTGGCCTTGTCTGGGACACAATCACCCACTGGCCTGATCTGGGACTTACTCCCGCACTGGCCTGGTCTGGAACTCACTCCCGCACTGGCCTGGTCTGGGACACACTCCCGTCCTGACCTGGTGAGGGCCTCACTCCTGCACTGGCCTGGTCTGGGACTCAGCCCCACACTGGCCAGGTTTGGGACTCACTCCCACACTGGCCTGGTCTGGGACTCACTCCCGCACAAGACAGGTCTGGGACACACTCCCACACTGGCCTGGTCTGCAACTCACTCCCGCCCTGGCTTGGTATGGGACTAACTCCTGCACTGGCCTGGTCTGTGACTCACTCCCGCACTGGCCTGGTATGGGACTCATTCCCGCTCTAGCCTGGTCTGCGACTCACTCCCGCACTGGCCTGGTATGGGAATCACTCCCGCCCAAGCCTGGTCTGGGACACGCTCCCGCACTGGCCTGGTCTGGGACTCACTCCCGCCCAAGCCTGGTCTGTGAACCATTTCCGGGACTTGCCAGCGATAGCCTCCATTCTGAGTGTTGTCCCCTCTATTCCCCAACCCAGTGAGGTAGAGGTGTTAAAATTTTGTAAAATAAACTACAGAGAAGATAAAAATTTAGAACAAAAAGATAAAGAAGGAGTGAAACAGAGGAAGTCCGAATAGAGCGTCCTATCATGCCACTAGCAGGGGAACATTAGAATATAGGACTGAACAGAACATGTGGTTCATTTGACCCATTTCACTACTTCCCCTTTAAATGAGATTGTGGTTGGTCTCATTGTGGTTCCAGTTGCACTTTTCCTTTCAGACCGTGTTATCCCTGACTCACTCTCTATCGAAAATCAAACAAGGTTAGCCTTGATATGATTTAATTCTCCAGCCTCCATGAACTACTGTTGAAGTGCAATCTCACTTGAATGAACCTCTGAGAATGTCCCCTTGGCCCTCTTCAGGTTGCAGTTCGGGGCTGACTGTGATCCTTTGTGTTCCCGCTCCTCAACCAATCACAACACATTTCAAATTTGACACGATCAATGATACAGGTCTCAGACTGGGCCAAGTTCACTGTTAAGAGTAAGTCAGGTGGGTTTCATCAGTCAACAACAAACGACTTGTTTATTTCCAAGATAAAATTCTTCAATAAATGTACAAAACCTAATGACAAAAAATAATGTTTTAGGCTGTACAAGTATACACTGGGAATCCACACGTTTGACTGTCTTCAATAGCTAGTACGGCTCAATATGAGCACCTCTTCAAATTTGTTAGAAGTAACAAGAAACTTGTTCACATCTCCATACCATAACTCCGTCATCAAGGAAGTAGTGAAGTGAAATATCTCTCAACTGTTTGTAAAACAATGAGGTACTTTGGTTTCTAATTAGGAGGTCACAGCTGCACAAACTGAACCCGATGTGGTCTCACCGATGCCCAGTACAGATGAAGCAAATAATACTGAACATCTGTACGCAATAACCTTCACAAGAAACAGCAGAATGCTGTTTACCTGCAAATTAGTTGCTGCATCTGCACATTGAGTTTATGTCATTCATGTATCAGGACACACAATTCATCTGCAGTGCTCAATTCTGCAATCTCATTCTGTTTAAATAGTTTACTGTTGATTTATCCTTCCTGGCAAATTGACAAATTCTCATAAACCACGTCACACTGTTCCTGCTGAATATTTGTTCACTCACTTTCCCTGTCTAATTCCTATTAATACCTCTATATCTCCATTTGACAACTTATTGAAGGATTTCCTTGGTGCATTGGGTAATTGAGATCCAATGCATTCTCAGTTTCAGATCATACACTCAGATAGCATCTATTCAAAGACAATCAGCATTCCACTGTTTCAGAATTCCTGTCCTTTGTTAACATCTCCAGTAACAATTCAAACCAATGGACATTTAACATGTGGAAATCTGATTATACACTCCAGTTGTCTTTCATTCAGCCAATTAGAGAGGCCTGAGGGGGTTATTTATCTGATTCTCACCCTGGCCTCTCTTAATATTGAAACCTTCACTCACGTTCGATACCAAGGATATTGTTAGGATGGAATATTATTGGGCTGCCTGAAATTTCCTGGGATGGTACTGAGTCTAATGTTGTATGAATAAAAGAATAGTCATGTGGAGGAGGCCCAAAACCTGCAAGGCCTTGGCAGAGTGGGAGGGGGGTATTGAAGTGTTCGGCCCCGGGGTGATGGGGTTGTTTAGTGCGTGTGTCCCAGAAATGTTCTCTGAAGCACTCTGCAAGGAGGTGTCCTGTCTCCCCAATGTAGAGCAGACTGCAGTGGGACTAATGGGTACAGTAAATACCGTGTGTGGAAGGGCAGGTGAAACTTTGATGGATGTGGAAGGCTCCTTTGGGGCCTTGGACAGAGGTGAGGAGGGAGGTGTAGGTACAGGTTTTGCGATTCCTGCGGTGGCAAGAGATGGTGCCAGGTGGGGGGCATGGACCTGATGAGGGAGTCGCAGAGGGAATGGTCTTTACAGAAAGCAGATAGGGTTGGGGACGGAAATTTATCTCTGGTTGTGGGGTCCATCTTCAGGTAGTGGAAATGGTGGAAGATGATCCGATGTATGTGGAGGTTGGTGGAATGAAAGGTGAGGTAAAAACAATGAATGCAGATGCTGGAAACCAGATTCTGGATTAGTAGTGCTGGAAGAGCACAGCAGTTTAGGCAGCATCCGAGGAGCAGTAAAATCTGGCAAAAGCCCTTCGGCGGGGGGTGGTGGTTTCTGTCCTTGTTGGAGTTGGAGGGCTATGGTTCGAGGGCAGAGGTGCAGGAAGTGGATGAGGTGTGCTGGAGGGCACCATTGACCATGTGGGTGGGGAATTTCAGTCCTTGAAGATGGAGGCCATCTGGTGTATTTTGTGGTGGAACCTGTCCTCCTGGGAGCAGATGCAGCGGATTCGGAGGAATCGGGAATAAGGGACAGCATTTTTGCAAGAGGCATGGTGGGTGGATGTGTGATCCAGTTAGCTGTGGGAGTCGGTGGGTTTGGAGAAGATGTCCGTGTTGTGTCAGTCACAGTTGATGAAAATTGAGAGGTCCAGGAATGGGAGGGAGGTGTCCAAGATTGTCCACGTGAACTTAAGTTCTGACTGGAATGTGTTGGTGAAATTGATGAACTATACAACCTCCTTGTGGGAGCACGAGGGTGGCACCAATACAGTCATCAATGTAGCAGAGGAGAAGGAGGGGAATGGTGCTGATGTAACTGTGGAAGATGGACTGCTCCATGTAACCAACACAGAGACAGGCATAGCTGGGGCCCATGCAGGTGCCCATGGATACGACTGTCTCCTGGAGGAATTGGGAGGATTCAAAGGAGAAATTGTTGAGTGAGAGGACCAGGTCAGCCAAACGAAAGAGAAAGTCAGTGGAAGGGGACTGGTGGGGACATCAGAAGAGGATGAAACAGAGGGCTTGGAGGCCTTTGTTATGGTGGATAGAGGCGTATAAGGACTGTAAGTCCATGGTGGAAATGAACATTGGGGGTCAGGGAAACGCAAGTCTTGGAGGACATGGAGTGCATGGATGGTTTCCCGAACGTATGTAGGGGGTTCACGGATCGGGTGTTTAGGACAGTATCAAGGTATTTGGAGATGGGTTCTGTGGGGCAGGAGCAGGCTGAGACAATGGATTGGCCAGGGCAGGCAGGCTTATGGATCTTGGGTAGAGGGAGAACCGTGCAGGATGGTAATCCCGAACAATGAGGTGGAAGCTGTAGGTGGGAGATCTCCTGAGGTGATGAGGTTGTGTATGGTCTGGGCAATGATCTTTTGGTGGTGGGAGGTGAGGTCATGGTCAAGCGAGCAGTAGGTAGAGGTGTCTTCAAGTTGGCGCCTGGCTTCAGCGGTGTTAGGGTCTGTGTGCCAAACTACCAATGCACCCCCGCCCCCTTGTCTGCTGGTTTGGTGGTGAGGTTGGGGTTGGAGCAAAGGGAGTGGAGGGCTGCGTGTTGCAAAGTTGAGAGGTTGGATTGTGTGAGGGGGGAGAGCAGGTTGAGGCTTTTAATATTGCACTGGCAGTTTGAAATACAGAGATCAAGGCCTGGTAACAGACCAGCACGAGGTGTCCACATGGGTGGGGTGTGTTGGAAATGGGGGAAGGGGTCCTCGGAGGGTGTGTGGGAGTCTCAGTGGAAACAGGAAGCTTGGAGACAGAGGCGGCGGAAGAAAAGTTTGATGTCACAACTGGTTTTTTCAAAGAGCGTTACATTGTGTTCGAAACACCAAACTTTCTAATGAGCTGTCACTAAATATCATGTGATGCACTAAGTGGTCGGAAGGTGCAGCGCAAACACTGACTTTAAGAATTTACACTGGTGTTTAGCCCAGTCAGTGCATTGTGTGTTACCACCTGGATTCAGAATTCAATCACAACAGTATTTGCAGATCCAATATTAACTTTCAGAATCCTACTTGTTTAATTACACCTGACCTCAATAAACGTAGAGTCTGCTTTGCTGTCATAACTGTCAGTATAGTGAGGGGACAAGGCCATTCATTGCATCTTCAATTCCTGCTCTTGGTCATCTGCCCTCTCTGTATTTGCAGTCTTTCAGCACTATGGGCTCTGTTGCTTTAATCAGTACATCCTTTCTGTCACTTATAACGCTGAGCTTTTATTATCTTTTATTTTACTCCCTAACATTTCACCCTTCAGTGTGGAAATTTTACATGGACTGGAGGAATTCCTGAAGATGGTGAGTGCTGAAGGACTGAGAGAGGTTACAGAGAGAGGGAATGTTGAACATGTGAAGTAGATTACAAACAGAGGGAGAATTGTGGTGTTCTGGAGGAAGATGCACAGTGGAGGAAGTTTACTGAGTCTCGAACAGGTTATAATGTTACAAAGGACTGTAAGTTGGAGACAAGGTTACAAAGTTAAGGACAGTGTCTGTTTATGGGCAATGTCCTCAACTGATAGGGTGTGTCCGAGTCTGGAGTTAGTTACAAAAATATGGAGGGCCACAGGGCCTGGACACCTTTACAGCACGATGAAGGATTGGAGAAGTGATGGCAGCTTATTCATGAACAAGGTGAATATGGAGAATTATCTGGAGATTGTACAAGTTATAGTTGATGCAGGATGTTACCAAAATAGGGAGCGTTTTTGTGCTTTTAAGATGATTGCATGAGAGCAGGGTTGTGTGGCCTCATGCAGTTCACTGTGATACAGGTTGTCCTCACATCTGGAAGATGTTACGGATAGGGAGAGGAGAGGATTAAAAAGCGTAGGTGTGATAGCAGAGAATGAAACATTTCGTGTAATTACAGAATTGTTAAAGAGAAAAATAATGTTTTTAACATCAAGTCCATGGTTTGCAGAGACCTTCCAGACGTCCTATGACATCGGGATCTATTGTTTGTCAGACTTGTGTTAAATGAATGAGGTAAAGATAAACTTTTGTGTTAATTGCTGATACAAATAGGGACAGCAGCGTAGGAATACTGGAGAGTGGTATCCATGGAATCAATGATGATAAAGCCATCAGACATTGGAGCAGAATTATACCATTCAGTGAATTGAATTTGCTTCTCCATTCATTGAGTTGATCTGATAATCCACAAATCCACTCTCCTGTCTTTGACCCAGAGCCATTTAGTCCCTGAATAATTGCAATTTTGTTTGTGTTAGCTTTGATATACTTATTGTTCTAACTTTGACAACCCTCTGCGTTAGAGCTGTACAGATTAACTACCCTCTTCGAGATGAATGTCCTCTTCATCGCCATCTTAAACATACGATTATTAACAATTACTTCTTTGCAAAAACAATAGTAATGCGCTGAAAGAATATGCTGTTCACAAACTCCATTTGTTTTTAGAAATGCACAGGTTTGAGAATGTAAGAGGGAAACCTGTGACTGATTCTTATTATTCCTTCCAAACCGTCCAGTCATTCTCCTCAGCAATCCTGCTCACATCCTCTTCCAAGAGTCACATCCTATCGTTTCCTTATATATTTCGCTGTTTTCCTTTTGACAGAAATTCTCTATTTACTGGTCTCCTTGTGATCCTGCTTGCCACCTCTCGCAACATTGTGTGTTGCTCTGACTCCTTTGTGGACGACTTGGAGAGGGTGCAGAGAAGGTTTATGAGGATGTTGCCTGGTATGGAAGGTGCTAGCTATGAGGAGAGGTTGAGTAGGTTAGGTTTGTTTTCATTAGGAAAAAGGAGATTGAGGGGGGACCTGATTGAGGTTTACAAAATCATGAAGGGGATAGACAGGATGGATAGAGACAAGCTTTTTCCCAGGGTGAAGGATTCAATAATGAGAGGTCATGCTTTCAAGGTGAGAGGTGGTAAGTTTAAGGGGGATACACACGGCAAGCACAGAGGGTGGTGCGCATCTGGAATGCGTTGCCAGCAGAGGTCATAGAGGCAGGCACGGTAGATTCATTTAAAATGCATCTGGACAGATGCATGAGTAGGTGGGAAGCAGAGGGATACAAATGCTTAGTTATTGGGCGACAGGTTTAGACAGTAGATTTGGATCGGCTCATGATTGGAGGGCCAAAGGGCCTATTCCTAGGCTGTAAATTTTATTGGTTCTTTGTTCTTTGTTCTACGTTTCTCACCCCTATTCCTCCGAAGTGAATATCTAACCCTTGACTGCCAGCTCTCTAACGTGTGGTTTCATTCAGGCCCCATCCTTCCTGTTCTCTAGTTGACAATGTTTCTTCTTTCCCCAGTTTTCTTCCATGTTGCTGATCCATAGTTCAGGCTGATTAACTATGCCCCCCACCCCCCTACATCCCTTTACTTTCCATTGTTTAGGGCTATGTGAAGTTGGTTTTGTAACCCAGGGATTAATGTTTGTCTATTGCTGTCTGGATATTTGTGCTGCTCTGAGTTGTTTTGTCTATTCACGAATTTATGAATAGACATTAGGGGATATTTCAACATACTCTTCAACTGCTCTCTGAACTTGGACTGAGTAGCCACGTAAATAAACGTGTTTGTGCAACAATTTAAATTTCTCAGCATATAGGCAAGCACTTCCAACATCCCACCACAATTGACCACGGAACCATCAAAATCAAAAAAGCAAATAATGTAAACAAACCACAGGAAGATGAAGGTGCCCGATATGGTAAAGAGTAAAATCATTGACTTCCTTCTGCTCTCCATCTCTTGGTCGCTGTATTTTTCATCTTTTTTGTGATGCTTCAGTCCCATACGGACTCGACTGGCCATTAAAATGTGTCTGACTGTCATTGCATTGAATAACAGAATTAAACCGAATGGTAATAATGGTGTTAAAATCTTTTCAAACATTCTAAATCCAATCCACCTTGGATCTCTAAAGTAGATTTGCTTATTAGAACAGCGCCATTCTACATTTTTAATTACCCACTTAGGTTTATATCTGAAGTAAATGGGAATGTTTTTAAACATAGGAGAATGCCAGTTGTTGCTAGAACCACAGTCACAGTTTTCTTGGTGCAATATTTCGATTTCAGTTTCCGGCAAGAAATGGCAACAAATCGATCAAAAGTGAAAGTCACGGTGAACCAGATGGAACAGTCTATGGCTACACGGATCACAACATAGAGAGGTCGACACACAGAAGTGAGCTTCATGACATTCAATGGGAAATAATAATTATTGATTCGGCGGAGTATGATCTCAGTGATAATGACCAGAAGATCCGCAAATGCCATGGCCACCAGGTAGCAAGTGGTGCAAGTGGAGAGTCCACACTTTCCCTGAGACATAATCACAATTGCTATTAAGTTAACTGCAAAAAATAAAGAAAGACCCGGTGAGCAAAGTTAATGATTCGAGGACAAATAACATCAGATCTGAGCTGAGGTACAGACTATATTTGTACAGAAATGTGCACTAGGACCTTGTCACAAATTAAAACAATCTCAAACATTAATTTCTATTTCTGAACCCATTTACCCACTGCTCTTCTGATAGTTACAAAACTCAAACATATGTCATTTTCAGCAGTACATGGTCATTAGCATCAAACAGACAACAAGTGGTTGTTACTGAAATTCAGTGCAATTTTAGATTAAGAAATACTCCGAGTAATTCTCTGATATAACAGCACAAGCAGAGTCAGACCCACTCTGCCGTCCTGCCTTTGAGATCATTCCTCTATAAACACATTACACACAGCTGTTGCCATTTCACTTGCAAGCCTATCACCTTCAAGAAATGAAAATAGACCATTCCCAATCAGGATGCGTCAACCCAGCTTTTTGCCTTTTAGGTTCTGTCAGAATTCCACAAGCTTCACAACTGGGAGCACGTTTCTATTTTACAATGTGAAGGTGCCATCAATATTTGGTCAATGTGTTTAGTGCATGTTAAACAATCCTCTATATGTGAATACATATGAACTCCAACATCCCAATATGCTCCATGCTAAATGCAATGTTTCAGAGCTTATTAGAACACAAGATGAAAAAAAAAGGATGAGACTGAGCAGGTCAAAACAAAAGGAGAGTTTTGTAAAAGCACAGTTAAAGTGATTTCTTTGAAGTTTTTAGTGAAAGTGTGTTTTAAGGTACAGCGTTCTTAGCTCAGATTGAGAGGGTCATGACTAAGTGCCTGTTCGAGCATCTGATCTTATACTCGAAATTGACATTTTAGTGCAATGTTAATGGAGTGCTGCAATTGTCAGAGATCCCATCTTAAACCAAGTCTTTGTTTGGCCGCTCAGGGAACTATATAAGATGAGACAGAGCTACTTTACTAGAGCAGCAAGTTCTCACACGCCCTGATTTATATTTCCTCCTCAATGAATATGACATGAGGAAATATATTCAATAGAAGAATATTTGTGCATTTATGTAGCGGCTTTCACCACCTTGAATAACAGCTGTGTCTCAGTTAGTAATCCGCTCTCCTATGACAATAAGCTTTTTGCTCAAGTCCCACTCCAGTGCTTGAGCACAAAAATATACGAGGACACTGATAAACTTCCAGATGGCATAGACAGAGTGATAGAGTGGGCAACACCATGCCAGACAAAACTTAATGCAGAGAAGTGTTTATTGATACATCTTGATAAGAACTAATGAGGAGAGGCAGCATAAAACAATTCTAAAGGAATTATAAGAACACAGAACCCTGGAGTTGTCTGCTCACAGATCACTGATGGTGGCAGCGCAGAGTAACACACACTCAGGATCCTGTTCTCATTGAATAGAAGTGTAGAATACAAAATCGAGAAGGTTATGATGATAAAACACTAATTCACCGACAACCGGAGTATTTCATAATTATGAGCAGTTCAGGAAAATTGAAAGGTTTAAAAACGGTTGCAGTAAAGATTTATGAAAATCTTTGCAGGAATAAATAATTTTAGTCACATGGATAGATTATGAATGTAAGTTTGCTCACTAAGCTGAAAGGTTCATTTCCAGACGTTTCATCACCCTCTTAGGTAACATCATCAGTAGGCCTCAGACGAAGCACAGCTGATAATTCCTCGTTTCTAGTTATATGTTTGGATTTCTTTAGTTTGGTGATGTCATTTTCTTTGATAAAGTCACTTCCTGCTCTTTTTTTCAGGAGGTGGTAGATGGAGTCTAACTCGATGTGTTTGTTGATAGAGTTCTGGTTGGAATGTATGCTTCTAGGAATTATCATGCATGTCTTTGTTTGGCTTGTCCTAGAATGGATCTGTTGTCCCAATCAAAGTGGTGTCCTTCCTTATCTGTCTGTAAGGATACTAGTGAGAGAGGGTCATGTCGTTTTGTGGCTAGTTGGTGTTCTTGTGTCCTGGTGGCTAGTTGTTTACCTGTTTGTCCAATGCAGTGTTTGCTACGGTCCTTGCACAGTATTTTGTGAATGACATTAGTTTTGCTTGATGTCTGTGTAGGGTCTTTCAACCTCATGAGCTGCTGTTTTAGTGTGTTGGTGGCTTTGTGGGCTACCATGATGCCAAGGGGTCTGAGGAGTCTGGCAGTCATTTCTGAGAGCTAAATCAATGAAAAATAGCGAAAAGGAAAGTGAAGGAGATACATACTCGACCACACTGACGACATCTACACTTCAGGATATATGAAGAGATTTACAAGGATGTTGCCAGTTTTGGTGGATTTGAGCTATAGGGAGAGGCTGAACAGGCTAGAGCTGTTTTCCCTGGAGCGTCAGAGGCTGAGAGGTGACCTTATAGGGGTTTATAAAATCATGAGGGGCATGGATATAAATTGACAAATTATTCTTCCTGGGGCGGTGGGGAGGGGGGGGGGGGGGGGGGCGGGGAACGGAGCTAGAAGGAATAGACTTAGGGTGAGAAGGCAAAGATATAAAAGAGAGCTGAAGGGCAACCTTTTCATGCAGAGGGTAGTATGTGCATGGAATGAGCTGCCAGAGGCAGTGGTGGAGGCTGGTACAATTGCGACATTTAAAAGGCATCTGAATGGGTATACGAATAGGAAGGGTTTGGAGGGATATGGGTCAGGTGCTGATGGGTGGGACTAGATTGGGTTGGGCTATTTGATCAGCATGGAAGAGTTGAACCGAAGGGTCTGTTTCTGTTTTGTACACCTCTATGACTCTATCACTCTCTGACCAGGTGACATAAACATTTTTGGTTAAATTAGCTTTTGCTGAGACGGACGATAGCAATATATTTACAGCCCATCTAAACAATAACATTTTACTTTAGCCATTCTGTGCTTTAAAAATATTTTTCAAATTTCAAATTCCTTTTTCTAATCTACTGTTAGTTTCATGTCATCATTTAGAATACATCTCTTATACCTTCCTGAAGAGTTATGGAATATCTCCTTGCACATTTCCATTACTTCTCTGCCTTTACGTTTCCAAATTCGACCTTTGCCACCACATCTTCACAATGTTGTAATGTTTTATTTTCGGGTTATCTGAGTCAAGTCTTTCCAAATTGACTCTGTATGTAATACTACAGCATTTGAAGTTCAATTCTGCCTCTAATATGATTTTATTATTTATCCCGCCACAATATTTTTCCCAGCTCGAAAATAACTTGTTTGCTGGTAGTTTCAGAAAAGAGTTTTCATCAAAACTGTCCTCAATCAAAACTGTCCGAGTATGGCATCAATGAATCCTTGTGAAAATGAAATCAATGGATATCAGCGGGCGCACTTCCCCTAATTGGAGTCATACCTGATACATAGGAAGATGGTTTTGGTTGATGGGGTCAGTTGTTTCAGCTCGAAGACATCTCTATGTGAGTGCCTCAGGGTAGTGTCCTAGGCTCAAACATCTTCAGCTGCTTTATCAATGACCTTCCTTTCATCTACGGTCAGAAGTGGAGATGTTTCCAGATGAATGTACAATCTTCAGCACCATTCCAGACTTCTCAGATACTGAAGCAGTCCACATTCAAATGTGATATGTTCTGGACAGTACCTAGATTTGGGTTGACAATCACACCACATAAATGCCAGACTACAACCATGACCAGTAAGAGACAATATAACCACTGCCCCGGGACATTCAATGGTGTTACTGTCACTGATTCTCCTGTGATCAACAGCTTGGGCATTACTATTGAACAGAAACTCAACCAGACTCGACACATAAACACATTTTCTACAAGAGCAGGTCATTTCTCGGAATACTGATGTGAGTAACTCACCACCTGTATCCCCAAAGTCTGTCCATCATCTGCAAGGAGCAAGTCAAAGTGTGGTGGAGTGCTTCCCACTTGCCTGGATGGTGTAACTCCAACAACACTCAAGGAACCTGACACCATCCAGGACAAAGCAACCCGTTAGATTAACTTTACATCAACAAGCATCTACTTCGTCTACCACAACGCTCAGTGGCCACAAAGTGTAACATCCACAAGATGGGCTGATCCTCAGACAGCAGCATCTAAACTCACAGCCACTTGTGACCAGGGCAAGAGCAGCAAATACACAGGAACATCATCACTTTCAATTTCACCCCCACACCCCAAAATCCTGGTGCCAAGCTACTTGCCATTCTCTCTTGAAAATATATCGCTGTTCTTCCACTGTCACTGGGTCAAAACACTGGAATTACCTTCCTAATGGCATTTGTTTGAACTCACTGTGCATTGACTGCAGCAGTTCTAAAAGGCAACTCACCACCACCTTCTCAAGAGCAACTACGGGTGTGCTATAACTGCTGGCCAGCCAGTGACACCCATATCCCACAAAATGAATAAAAAGAAAGAATGGTTGTCTAAATCAGTTCTCAATACTGCCTTTTACATTTTGATTTGTGAAAGTTTTGTGAAGTTAAATTGTCCACAATTATTCCCGCAACAGCATTTACAGCTCAATTATTCTCTTTATTTTTAGGTTATTTTAATCACTATCCCACAGGCTACTTATTGCAAAGGTGTTTATTTTATTAGAGACGTTAATTAACTCTTTTTTTTCATCTTCACATGATATCTTGGGTTTTTGCTTCACTAAGAAAGACACAAACAAGATAATACAACTGTTGGAGAACACATATCCTCGAAGGGAGAGGAACTGTATGATTACTGGGCAAAAGATGGTGGGGGACTTGATGAGAATAAATCCCCATGATCCTCAGGGCCAATAAGGGGCATCACAGAACACTTAAGGAATTGACCTTGGAAATAGTCAGTGGTTGTCTTTCAAAATTCTGAATTCTGGATTAGTTCCTACCAATTGCAAGTTGAGAAATGGGACACCACTATTTTTTTTCGAAATGCAGTCATAGGGAATTATTGACTGGTTAGGCTGACACCATTAGTGGGAAAAAGTCTGTTGGAAACCATTTGATAGCAGTGGCAAGATCAGACAAACTCAGCACAAATTTACGAAAAGTAATTTTTCTGTGAAAATGACGAGACATTTTCATGGACCTAATAATAAAGTGAGTCAGAGGGGCCATTGTAAGGCTTAACTCGACTTTCAGAAGGCCTTTAGAAGTTCCACATAGAGATTAGCATGTAAAACTAAAGGGTGTGGAATTGAGGAAAGAGCACTGGCATGAAGAACATGCCAATTGGAGGACGACAGAAAAGAACAGGAAGAAATGGGAATTCGTCTGAGAGACAGGCAGTAGCTGCTCAGGTAGCACAGGGATCAATAATTGACCTCATCTATTCACAATACATATTAATGACTTACATGAGGGAACTTAACATCTTATGCCTGGAACTGCAGACTACGCAAAGTTGGTTGGGATGGAGAGCTTTGAGGAGTAAGCAGAGATATTTAAGTGTATTTTGTACAAGTTGAATGAATGGACAAATTTATAGCAGATAATGTATAATGAGGATAAATGTGAGGTTAGCCACTTCAGCAAATCAGAAATTCAGATTATTATTGATACACTGATAGATTGATAATGTGGGAGTTGCAATGAGACCTGAGTGCCCTTCTGTACCAGACAATGAAGGTGAACATGCAGGTGAGTGGGAGGAGAAGAAGACAAGTGCCATGTTGGCTTTCTAAGTGAGAGGATTCCAGTACAAAGTGCAATTATCTATCACTATTGTATTAACTCCTGGCACAGCAGAACTGTGGTATGAAGAGAGACTATCAACTAAGATTATACTCACTGGCCTTCAGAAGAATGGGAGGGGATCTCATCAAATTTGTAAAATTGTGAATAAGTCTGAGCAGGTTAACAGACGAAGGATGTTTCTTCTGAACAGTGAGTCCAGAATCATCTGTCACAGTCTACGGTTAGGGCATAGGCTATTCAGCACTGAAATAAGTGGCAATTTCTTCACACACAGAGAGGTGAGCCTGTGGAATTCTCAGCCGAAAAAGATGTTCAGGCCAAACCATTCAAGTATGCTTCTGAAATAGTTTATAGATCGCAATGGATCAAAGGATCTGAGATGAAAGTAGGAGCAGTCTACTGAGAGCATACTAATGGCTTAGGAATGCTCTGAATCCAACACTCCTGCTCACATTTGCTATGTGTTAGGGTTTGCCTCATTGGCTGGGTTTGTTGAGAGGTGTTCCGTGGACCTGGGAAATTAATTGTCTTCTCACAGTTTCCAACAATAATCTCGTGTGAAATCATGGAAACTAAATTCAGATGTTGTTTGATTCAGCACAGAAGTGATCACAGAGCTCGGTCCCATCCTTCCAGGGTCCCTTTCCACTTTGTTCTGGGTTTGCTGGAGCTTGGTAAGCTGTTCCTCGCAAACCCGGGATGGATCCGACAGATCTCTTTCCCCACACCCACTCAGGCTGTGCTCTCAGAGCTTCCACACTCTGCAGCCTCTGCTCCATTTTTTGTGAATGTTCAAAACCAAGACACATTGTAACTACATTCCCTAAGCTTCATTCTGAATTGTATGGTCAAACACTCAGGTCTCCCTGAAATATCTCCAGCAAAACATTCCAGTCCTTCCACTATCTTTCCAGGAACAGAATTAATTGAAATGCCTATTTCCAACAAGTTACTTGCTGGGTCCATTGCAATAATAACTGAAGGGCTTCAGCATGTTGCTGTCCACGTGATCAGCTCAGAGTAACGAACACAGGCGCTCAGTGCACAGGCACAGAGCAAGTTTCAAACCCGGGAGTCAATGCGGGGTTGAAACCCCTTTCCAATATGGAGCTTCACAGCCAGCTCCCGATGAAATGGGTGATACCCCACCACATTCAAATTCATTGTTTCTGAGCTTCATAACACAGCACTGCATACACAGGAGCAAAATAACGAGGACAGGGAAAGATACAGCAAGGAAAAACATTCACCTTAGAATGGGGTCATTACTTACTGGAGTAGAAGTTTCCGAAATATTGGGTACAATCAGGGTATTCGGACTAATTGGAGGAGTGTAGCCTTCGGGAGTCCAATTGCAAAATGGAACAATTTAATAATGAGACTGTGAGATCATGTGAAACGGTCAGTTATACTTTAATCTGAATCTACAGAGCAGAACGAGTCGAGACATAACCAAACCAGACAGAAGACACTTTGCCGACCACGCTGATGCACTGATCAGTAAAGTGGACTAGTTGCAGCACGGAAGCAGGCACTGATCACTCTCTTGCTCGGTATACCTGCACTAGATAGTGACCGAGCATGGGGAAATTTCCAGGTTCTGCGGTAAATGACTGGAAGTGGTGCTTCCTTGAGTTCATGTCTCTATATCTGTATCTGTGATGCACTTGTAAAAGACAAATACTGAGGGAGTGCAGCTGTGAAAATCGCTATTAGAGACAGAGCAGAGAGAAATCAGTTTAAACATAAACAGCTAACAGAGATTTGGGAATGAGACAGAACGAGATAGAGCGATATCATGAACAGATGTCATCACGTGTGTGAGATTTTAAAGTGGAGACACTGTAGGAGTTAACATTGAAGCTCACAGGGAATGAGAAAGGGAACGGATTTCGGTCCAACCTCGGGAAAAAGCTGTGGAATCTTTGAGTGAGCTTTGGTGATGCAGTTTTGTGAACGGGAACGGGGTCAGCAGGGTCCTGGGAATACCCAAACTGGATTTCACATTTCATGCGTTAAGCAGCAGCTGGGTTGATCCGGTGAAAGGTGTTCCTGTGGGTTTAGTAAATACAATGAATAATGGTCAGGATATGGGGCCCGGAAATCAGCCCAGGGAGAGAGGGATCACTGTATATGTGGAAAGGCGGTTGCACCTTCAGATATTGGCCAGGGGTGGAATGGAGTCAGATGAAGGAAATGTAGTTTTTTTTGCCACAATAGAAGACAGTGATTTTATGTTCCTAATCTGTAAAGAATGATGACAGGAACAAAATGAATCGTAGTTTACAGATGAAGCTGAGCAATGACCCTCTTATGTGTCTCCCAGAATCAAAGAGAAGACAGACAGTTAGCAATGGTTTGCAGAGCGGAAGATGAATTCAGAGACTCATCAGATGTAATAACAGCAGCAAGGGCAGTAGAATAAGCGGAAAGAATAACAGTTAAACATGGTTTATAGAAATAACAACCGGGCAGTGAGACTTACCAGGGACGCCAACAATAGCCAGGATGGGATAATAAAAGAATTCAGTCATGTACAGTATGTAATGGATTCGCAAGGATAATGGAATCTTATCATAAAAAGCAGAAAGGGACAACAGATCCCAGTATACAGTCCTGTCCAATGTTGTAACATTCATTTTCAGTATTACTAGATTCTGGTCCATTGATGAAATATTCCAGCCAACTTTATTCTCAGATTCTAATCTCTCCTTTCCCCGTCTCTGGAGCTGTTGAGTGTCGGAGGTGATGCTGCCACTGACCCTATGGAATGTCACATTGACATGAGCCTGCTTTTAACAGAAAAGCGAGTTACTCCAGTGTCACCGGTAGAATCCATGGAGACTAACATTAATTACAGCCACTAAACAAACAGGTTCATTTCAGCTGGGAACCAGAGCAGCAGGTTAGGAAGTGGAGGGACTGAAGTGAAGGTAGATGTTAGAATCAGTAATTCCAAAAGGAAGGACAGTCAGAGACAGGTGAATGAACACAATGGCACTGATGCGCTGGCGTGTTTAGTTCAACACAAAGAATACTATGGGTAAGGCAGACGTGCTCAGTGCCTGGGTGAGGACATGGGACTATGGTATAGTGGTCATTACAGAGATTTGATTGAGATGGGCATATGGTTGGCTGCTCAATTTGCCAGGGTTTTGTGTTTTAGATGAGGAAGACAGGAAGATAAAAGAGGTGGAGGAATTGTATTACTCATTTGGGAGAATGTCACTGCTGCACTCAGAGAAGAGGGCTTATCCACTGAAGTAATATGGATACAGCTCATAAGGAAGATGGGTACAATCAGTGTAATCTGATGATGCTAACGCCTCCCCCCCCCCCCCCACCCGCCGCCAACAGGCACCGACAAGTTGATTAACATCAGTGTAGGCATATTCTGGAAAGATACAATAATAACAGGGTTGTCAGCGTGGGTGACTTTAACTTCCCCAAGATTGACTGGGACTCCCTCAAAGCAAGAGGCTTAGATGGGACAATGTTTTTAAGTACATCCAAGAGGGCTTCTTGAAGTGGTATGTCCAAATAGAGGAGGGGCCATACTGGACTTTGTATTGGCTGATGAGCTCGCCTGTTGACTGACGCACCAGTGGGAGAGCATTTCGGAAACAGTGATCAGAACTGGTTAAGTTTTAAGATACCAAAGACCAACAGATAATTCAGGACCATATGGGAAAGGACTCAACTGGGGGAGGGCAAATTATATCAGTATTAGGCAGGAGCTAGTGAGTGTTAATTGGGAGGATCTGCTACAGGTCAAGTCCACATTTGACATGTGGGAGTCGTTGACAAACCTTCTGATCAGGGTTGAGAACCAGCATGTTCCAGTAAGGAGGAAGAATGGGATTGGCAAGGTAAGGGAGCCCTGGATAATGAGAGAGGTTGTGAAATTAGTCCACAGGAAAAGGGAAGCTACACAGAGAGTGGTAGGAGTCTTTGTTGGTGGTAGCAAATACAACAGGGACAATGAAAGGACTTTTCAATTATCAGATGAATACACAAGGAATGGATGTATGTAGATCAAAGGCAGGCAGAAGGAATTAATTTAATTTGCCATCATGTTCACCACAATATCATGTGCCAATGAGCCCGTTCCTGTCCTGTATTGTCCTATGTCCTATGTTCTATACAAGATTGCAAGATTTTTTAGATATCATAAAGGTTACAGAGAGGTAAGAGTGGACATTGAACTGTTGGAAAGTTGCCTGGAGAAGTACCAAGAGGGAACAAAGAAATGCTGGAGAAAACTTGTATCAGTTTTCCCAGTGCGTGCCACCACTAACATCCCAGAACCATAACGGGTTTGGGAGAGGGTTGCGTGCAGTGGCCACCATTTCGGAGAACGGCTGGGAATGCTGAAAGGTTTGAAGGTGGATAATTAACCCCAGACTGGATGGGTTACATCACAGGGTTCCAAAGGAGATAGATAAGGAGATTGTAAAGGTGTTGGTGGTGATCTTTCAGGAATCACTGGTGTCAGGTAGGGTCCTGAGGACTGAAAATGGCTAATGTTAACACCCCTGTTTAAAGAGGGAGAGAGGGAGAAGACAGATAACTTTAGGCTGCTTACGTTACCTTTGTCATTTTTAAGATTTGAGAGTTTGTTTTTATGGATGCGAATGGTGAGCACGTGATAAAATAGGGCAGAAACATCAAGGCTTCCTCAAGGTTCTGCCAGATTTCATTGAGGAGGGAATGAGCAAGTTAGACAGAGGAGAGCCAGAGGGCGTGATCTGTGTCAATTTCCAGAAGGCCTTTGACAAAATGCAGCACAGAACGCTGTTGTGTGACGATGCTGCTCCTTTAACAAGGTTATGTTGGCCTGGTGTTTCTTATAGTGAGGTCATCAAAGACACAGACTTCAAAAAGTCTAAGTTCAAGCTTTTAGGTTAAGTTTGATTAGAGCTAACAGGTACTGCCTCAGGCAAAAGGCTTTAAAGTTTAAAATAAAACCAGTTGCACAACGTAACGGGAGTGGCCAGTTCTCCCAGCTCAGATTTGCTGTGGTTTGATTTAATTTCTTTGGCCGTCTGGCTATTCACTGAAAGCAGCCAGGCAGCTGAAGCTTCTGGGGGCAAAGAAGCAGGTCCAGGCTGGTTCTCTCTCGCTGAGAGCTCTCCTGTAAGATTCTGGGTTTAATTTTACCTTTTGTACTAAGGGGTGTTTATGGGGATTGTTGCAAGCATTTGGAACAGCATCATTAAGTTGGGATGATCTGTTGGGTTTTCGGATACGGTAAGCGATTTAGTATTGTATTCTCTTTTGTTTGGTTTCAGTTGGTAATCTTGTAAAGAAATTCTGTTTTGTTTAAAATTACTTGGTTTGACCAACTGCATTCCTCCTCAAATATCTGCAAATATCAAAGTTCAGGTGAGGCCTACTCTCTTGAAATATTTTGGGAGGTTTTGGCCTGGTCCATAACAGATTGGGGACTCGTCCCGAATTTCTTCTATAGTTCCAAATTGGGGTTAGGGTTGTTGGGCTCAAAGTCAGCGAGTGGTAGGTATTAGTATCTTTTCTTCTCAGTGTTGATGCTGGTTGGTTTAAACAGCACTTGGGATAGCAATGGCTCTTTCAGTCATCGCGAGTTTTCTGGGGCTAGAAGAAGTGACCTTGGGGATTTTGCAAAAGGTCATTAAAGCCAATCTCTGGGAATTATCAGACAAGGTGGGGTTGGAGCTGCCTCCTTCTGTGAGGAAAGAGAGATAATTTCAGCAATTACTCAGCATTTAAAATTTGTTGGAAATGCCATCAGAATCTTTAGAGATGGCTACAAATGCAATTGAAAATGGAGTAACTTGAGTTAGAGGCACCTTCCAAACCCACGACCACTTCCAGCTCGAAGGACAAGGGCAGCAGGTACTTGGGAACACGACAACCTACACGTTCCCCTCTAAGCCACTCACAACCCTGATGTGGAAATATACTGCTGTTCTTTCACAGTCATAGGGTCAAAATCCTGGAATTCCACCCTTCCTCCATTGTGGGTCAACATACAGCACTTGGACTGCAGCCATTCATGAAGGCAGCTCACCCCCACCTTCTCAAGGGCAAATAGGGATGGGCTATCAATGCTGGTCGGCCAGTGATGCCCAAGTCCCGCAAATAAATAGTAAATAAAAGACAAGGAATTCGGATTAAAAGCAGAGGAAAAAGAAAAAGAACAAATCACGTTAAAAGAATCAAAAGAGAAAGAGAGAGAAAGAAAGAGAGAAGAAAGGAAGAAAGAGGGAGTTTGAACTTCAGAAATTGGCACTGAGACAGGAATGTAAAAATTCACTCCCTGAAGTAGGGACAACTTGTGAGGAAGAGCAGAGAGTAAAAACACAAGATTAGCAGCTGAAAAGGCAGACAGTTATGAGTTGGTCCTTAAACCCAAGATTGGCTTCCAAAATCAATATCAACTATTCAGGATAGATAATAGGCTAAAAAGAAAATTCCTTACATGGAAAGGGAAAGGTCGGTGTCAGTGTAGACCGTAAGGATAACTTACCACAGGGTAAAGAGGAAACCCTTGAAGGGGAAAGAGAAGGTGAAAAGCTCCGGTGTTTTCACTGCAATAAAGTAGGCCACATGAAACCACAGTGTCGGTGAGTTAGGAAATGCACCGGGAGGCCATATGTAGGAAAACAGGATCAGTCAGTGAATTTTGTCAGAGTGGTAATGGAAAGCACAGTGGAGGCCAGAAAGCTGCACCAGAATGTCCAACCTGGTCAGAGGTTGGTTTAGAAGGAAATGCCAGATCTTCGGAAATGATGTACATGTGAAGGTAAAGTTGACTTGAATCGGCCAAGAGCAACACCTGAAGAGGTTACAATTTGAAGAGATACAGGATCCTTTCAAATATGATGTTAAAAGATGAAAAGATATGTACCTCTGAATCACTAATGTCAGCAAAGGTGCGAGTAATGGGAATTCACAGTAAGACAAGAAGCACTCATTTATGTAAAATGAGGTTAGAGTGTCCAGTGAAGAGTGGAGAAATCATGGTCGGTGTACTGGACAAACTCTCAGCTCCAGGAATACAATTTATCCTTGCTAATGAAATAGCTGATTCCCAGGTAGGAGTGCTGCCCACTGTGGTTGGAAAGTCAGTGGAAGCTCAGGATACGTATCCTGGGAGCTTTGCGGACTATGTGATAACGAGGTGACAAAGTCTCCAGTTGAGCCAGGAGAAATCAAAGAGTACTGATTAGAAAGATGAAGTGGAATTAGCAGAGACCCTGCTTGATCAGATGGTTGAACAAACCAGTCGCAGATATGTTTAGCTGAGATGATTTAACTGAGTTACAACAGAATGATGAACATTTGAAGCAATTGTATTAATAGGCATAAACAGAGGAAGAATTTGAACATACCCCTGAATGTCACTGTGTTAAAAACGATGTCTTAATGAGGAAATGGAAAGCATCACATATGCAGGCTGATTAGAAATGGGCAGAAGATAAACAAGTCGTATTGCCAGTGGGCTCTCGAAACACCGTGCTGCAAGTGGCGCATGACCTCCCACTAGGGGATTATTTAGTCATGAGAAAACCTCAAGAGAAAATACAAAAACATTTCTACCTGCCTGGACTGCACAAAGATGTCACTGAATTTTGCCAGATATGTCACACATGTCAGGTAATTGGAAAACGACAGGCAGTAATAAAACCTGCACCTTTCATACCGATTCCTGCATTTGAGGAATCTTCTACAAGAGTCTTAACTGAATACGTATGGTGCCTACGTAAAACAAAAAGTGGGAATCAATACTGGGTCACAATGATTGATGTGTCCAGAGGTCATTCTGCTTCACAGTATCAGAACTCAAAGGACTGCAGAGCAATTACTCAAATTGTGGACTAGGTATGGACTACCCACGGCAATACAATCACATCAAAATTATTCAAAGAAGTTATGGACAGCTTCAGAATAAAATAATTCAAATCTACTGCTTCCCATCCAGAGTCGCAGGGAGGGCTAGAAAGGAGGATCAGACAGGAAAGACAGTCTTGAGGGCTGATAGTTAAGACTATCCAGATGACAGGGATAAGAGAATTCTGTTTGAGTTTTTTTGCAATAAGAGATGCACCGAATCAATCAAACAAATTCAGTCCATAGTGAATTAGTCTTTGAGCATGAAGTGAGACGACCATGAAAATTCATGAAGGAGAAGTTGGTAAGCCATAATTCAGAGACCATGTTTTTGGACTGCATGTCAAATTTTCAGGAGCAATTAAATAGAGTTGTGGAGTTGGCCAGACAGCATTTCAATGTATCATGGCATATAATGAAACAGGAACCAGACAAGGAATGAAAAACTCACAATTATGGGATCGGTGAGAAGGCATTAATGATACTTCCAGTGATAGCAAAGTTTAGTGGACCTTATTATGTCGAAAGAAAATTGAGTGAGGTGAACTATTTGATAAGGAGTTCAGACAGAAAGAAATCTCAAAGAGTGTATCATGTGAACATGCTCAAAAGATACTTTGACAGTGAAGGAAAACCAAAGGAGACTGTGTTATTGGTTAGAAAACAGAGAGAAGGACCAAGTTCAGAGGATTCTGAATGGGGCATTCCTCAAATTAAACTGGACCATGAAGAAGTTGTCAAAAATTGGGATAAATTATTGAGGAAAATCAAAATGACCTGAAAGAGTTATTAATGTCGCACGGGGAGATTTGGAGAAACAAGGGAGGAAGTTGAAACCTAATTATGCATGATGTAGATATAAGAGATGCCGTTCCGATCAAACAACAGCTTTGTTGGCATAACTCTCTAAAGTTGGCACAGGTTCAAAAGAAGATTCAATGCATACTCCAAGATGAAATAATCAAAGTGAGTTACACTGACTGGAGCTCACCCATAGTAATGGGGCCAAAACCAGATGGTACCCAATGGTTATGTGTGGACTATCACAAAGTCATTACAGTTACAAAGGCTGGTGCATATCCGATTCTGCATTTGGAAGACTGTATTGAGAAGATGGGACAAGCAACTGTGAGTTCTAAGTTGGACTTGCCTAGAGGATACTGGCAGCTACTGACTAAACAAATGCAATGTCCAGTGACCATGTGCGTTTTGGTGATCCAAACAAAACTTGTAGTTAGGTCTATAAAGGGAGGTACCTGAAGCATATGAGGAGGTGAAGAAAGCCATCTTAAATGCTAATGAGCTTGTGTCAGAAGCCTACAGACAACCTCTCAGAAATCTGAGGAGGAACCCTGGTCAAACCTAATTAAGTTTGTAAGGATCAAGCAAGTAATTTTGATAGGTAGATAAGAGCTTCAAACATAGAGCAAACCTATGGTGCTCTGAGAGAAAAAATTACTTTGAAAGAGTTCAAAAAATCACTTCCTGAAGTAGTGAGAACTCATGTGGAAGAGCAAAGTTGCATGATTAGCACCTGAAATGGCTGATGATTATGAGTTATCCCATAAAGCACGATTTAGCTTCCAGAATGAATTTCATTCCATGAGGGATAGAAATTGGGGAAAAGGGAAATCTTCATGTGGAAAAGAAAAGGTAGATCTAGGTGAAAATCATAATGGTAACTGAACACAGGGTTAAAAAGGAAACTCTTGAAGGGGAAAGAGAAGTTAAGAAGCTCCGATGTTTCACTGCAATAAATTAGGCCATGTGAAACCACAATGTTGGTGGGTTAGGAGAAGTACTGGGAAGACAGATACAGGAAAACAGGACAAGCCAGTGAATGTTGAGGGAGTGGTAACAGAAAGCACAGTGCAGGCTAGAAAGCTGCATCAGAATGTACAAGCAGGTTAAGGAGGAAGTGCCAGATCTTCTTAAACTTTATACCTGCAAACATAAAGTTTATTACCATAGGCCAGGAGCAGCAGGTAAAGAGGTCACAATATTTAGAGACACAGGATCCTCTTAATCTGTGCTGCTGAAGGATAAGAAGACATGTACTTCTGTAGGACTATTGCCAGAAAAGATACCTGTAATTGGAATTCACGATGATACAAGAAGCGCTCAATTATGTAAAGTGAGGTTATAGTGACCAGAGAAGAGAGGGGAAGTCGAGGTAGGAGTACTGGGCAACTCTCAGCTCCAGGAATATAATTTGTCTGTGCGAATGATATCGCGGATATGCTGGTTGGAGTGTTGTCTACTGTGGTTGAAAATCCAGTGGAAATTCAGGCAACTGATATATTGCAGGACACATATCCTGGAATTTTTCCTGACTGTGTGGTAACGAGGTGACAAAGTCACCAGCTGAAACAGAGAGATCAAAGAGATTGGAAAGTTGAAGTGGAATTAGCAGACACTCTTTTTGATCAGATGGTTGAGAAAAATAAGGAGCAGATAGATGACAAGATCTTTCGCTCAGACAAATTAACTGAGTTACAGCAGAATGATAAAAATTTAAAGCAATAGTACCAAAAGAATCTGAATGTATCCCTGAATGTTATTACCTTAAAAGTGATACATTAATGAGGAAATGGAGACCATCACACGTTCAGGCAGATGACAAATGAGCAGAAGTTCATCAAATTGTATTGCCAGTGAGGTATTGAAATGGGGTGTTGTGAATGTCACATGAGCTACTACTGGAGGTCATTTCGGAGTGAGGAAAACACAGACTAAAATGCAAAAACACTTTTACTGGCCTGGACTGCGCAGGGATGTAGTTGAGCTTTGCCATACGTGTCATACCTGTCAGGTAATTGGAAAACCACAGGTGGTAATAAACCCTGCACCTTCAATAGCTATTCCAGCATCTGAGGATCATTTTCCAAGAGTCTTCATTGATTGTGTATGATGCCGACCTAAAACAAAAAAATGGGAATCATCATTTGTTCACAATAATGGATGAATCGACTAGAATTCCAGAGGCTGTCCCATTATGCAATATCACAGCTGAAAGGATGGGAGAGGATTTTCCAGATGTTTCACTCGATATGGAATACCGACAGAGATACAATCAGATCGAGGGACAAACTTCACATCAAAATTATTCAAGGGAGCTATGGACAGCGTAGGAATAAAGCAAGTCAAATCTACTGCCTACCATCCAGAATCGCAGGGAGGGGTAGAAAGGTGAAATCAGACATAAAGGACCATGTCGAGGGTTTATAGTCAAGACAATCCAGATGATTGGGATAAAGGAATTCCGTTTGTGTTTTTTTTAAATCAGAGATGCACCAAATGAATTAACCAAATTCAGTCCATGTGAATTAGTTTTTGGGCATGAACTGAGAGGACAATTAAAAATGATTAAGGAGAAATGGGTCAGTCAGAATTCAGCGATCACATATTTGGACTACATGTCAAATTTTAGGGAACAATTAAATAGAGCTGGGGAGTTGGCTAGGCAACATTTAAAAGTATCACTGCATGCATCGAAACAAGAAGCAGACAAGAAATCAAAAATTCTCAAGTTTGCTATCGTGGATAAGATATTAGCATTACTTCCAGTGATAAGTGCACCTTTAAAAGAATGGTTTAATCGACCTTGTCCAGTTGAAAGGAGATTGAGTGAGGTGAACCACTTGATAGGGACTCCAGACAGAAAGAAATCTCACAGAGTGGGTCATGTGCATATGCTGAAAAGGTAATTTTACAAGAAACTTCAAAGGAGACTGTGTTATTGGTTAGAACACAGAGGGAAGAACCAGGTTCAGAGGATTCTGAACTGGACATTTCTCAAATTAAACTGGACCATGAAGACATTGTCAAAAATTTGGATAAATTATTCAGTTACCTTTCCTAGGAAAATCAAAATGACCTGAAAGAGTTGTAACGATCATAGGGGAAGGTTTGTGGAAATAAGCTGTGAAGTAATAATCCATTTGTATATGATGTAGATATAGGAGATGCTGTTCTGATTAATTAACATTGTATAGGCATAACCCTCTAAAGTTGGTACAGGTTCAAAAGGAGATTGAACGCATGTTCCAAGATGATATATTCAAACTGAGTTACAGTGACTGGAGTTCACCCATAGTAATGGTGTTGAAACCAGATGGTACCCAACGGTTATGTGTGAACTATCGCAATACAGTTACAAAGACTGATGCATATCCAATTCCCTGTGGGTAAGATTGTGTTGAGAAGGTGGGACAAGCAACTTACATTTCTAATTTGGACTTAATCAGAGGATATTGGCAGGTACCTTTGTGAGAAAGACTAAAGGAAATTTCGGCTTTCATAACGCCAAATGGACTGTATAAGTTTAAACTCATGTCATTTGGTATGAAAAACACACTGGCCACATTTCAGAGACTAACCAATCAAGTCATTGCCAGGTTACTCAACTATGTCGTATATATCAATGACCTGGCGATTTTTAGTCACACATGGAAGGAACATTTAAAACATTTATCAGACTTATTCGATTGACTTTACAAGGGAGGCTTGGTGATAAACCTGGCTAAAAGTGAATTTGCCAAAGCCCAAGTCACCTTCCTGGGCCATGTTATTGGACACGGACAAATGGTCCCAGGGGAAGTACAAACAAATATAACTGGGGAGTTTCCCAAACCAGTGACAAAAAGTGCAATACTTCGGATTCTGGAATTCGAACTGAGAATATAGAACATTACAGCGCAGTACAGGCCCTTCGGCCCTCGATGTTGCGCCGACCAGTCATACCAATCTGAATCCCATCTAACTTACACTATTCCATGTACGTCCATATGTTTGTCTAATGACGACTTGAATGCACTTAAAGTTGGCGAACCTACTACCGTTGCAGCAAAGCATTCCACACCTTTACTACTCTCTGAGTAAAGAAACTATCTCTGACATCTGTCCTATATCTATCTCCCCTCAATTTAAAGCTATGCCCCCTCGTGCTCGCTATCACCATACTTGGAAAAAGGCTCTCCCTTTCCACCCTATCTAACCCTCTGATTATCTTACATGGTTCTATTCAGTCGCCTCTCAACCTTCTTCTCTTCAATGAAAACAGCCTCAAGGCCCTCAGCCTTTCCTCGTGAGTCCTCCCCTCCATATAGGGCAACATCCTAGTAAATCTCCTCTGCACCTTTCCAAAGCTTGAACATCCTTCTTATAATGTGGTGACCAGAACTGTACACAGTACTCCAAGTGCGGCTGCACCAGAGTTTTTGCAGCTCTAGCATAACCACATGGTTCCGGAACTTGATCCCTCTATTAATAAAAGCTAAATCACTGTATGCCTTCTTAACAACCCTGTGAACCTGGGTGGCAACTTTCAAGCATCTGTGTACATGGACACATAGATCTCTATGCTCATCTACACCACCAAGAATCTTAGCATTAGCCAAGTATTTTGCATTCCGGTAACTCCGACCAAAGTGAATCACCTCACACTTGTCCGCATTAAGCTCCATTTGCCACTTCTCATCCCAGCTCTGCAGCTAATCTATGTCTCTCTGTAACCTACAACAGCCTTCGTCACTATCCACAACTCCGCCGACCTTATTGTCGTCTGTGAATTTACTAACCCATCACCTTCTCAAAGAACTCAATAAGGTTTGTGAGGCACGACCTATCCTTCAAAAAACTGTGCTGACTATCCCTAATCAAATTATTCTTTTCTAGATGATTATAAATCCTATCTCTTATAACCTTTTCCAACACTTTACCAACAACTGAAGTAAGGCTCACTGATCTATAATTACCAGGATTGTCTCGAATCCCCTTCTTGAACAGGGAAACCACACCTGCTATCCTCTGCTCTTTAGGCGCCATTCATGTAGACAATGACAATTTAAAGATCAATGACAAAGGCTCGGCAATCTCCTCCCTGGCTTCCCAGAGGATCCTAGGATAAATTCCACTCTGCCCAGGGGACTTATCTATTTTCACATTCTGCAGGATTTCTAATATCTCTTCCTTGTGAACCTCAATCCCACCCCCAGTCTAGTAGCCTGTATCTCAGTATTCTCCTCGACAACATTGTCATTTTCTAGAGTGAATACTGTCAAAAAATATTCATTTAGTGCTTCCCCTATCTCCTCTGACTCCACACACAACTTTCCACGACTATTCTTGATTGGCCCTAATGTTACTCTCATCATTCTTTTATTCCTTAAATATCTATGGAAAGCCTTAGGGTTTACCGTGATCCTATCCGCCAACAACATCTCCTGTCTCCTCCTGGCTCTTCTGAGCCCTATCTTTAGGCCTTTCCTGGCTGCCTTGTCATCATCAAGCATCCTAACTGAGCCTTCAGATCTCATCCTAACATAAGCCTTCTTATTCTTCTTGACCAGAGATTCCACTTCCTTCGTAAACCATAAATCCAAAACCCTCCCTCCTGCACCATCCCTGTAACCACATGTTCAACTCCTCTCTCTCCCTCCCCATTCCTCGCCTCACTAGCACGTGGCACGGGCAACAAACCAGAGACAACACCTCTGTTCATCCCAGCTCTAAGCTTCCATCCTAGCTCCCTGAATTTCTGCCTTAAATCCCCATCTCTCTTCCTACCTATGGCGTTGGTGCCTAAATGGATCATGACTTGGGACTTTATCAAAATATCTGCCAAATTTTAACAGTGTGGCTGCTCCACTCATTGAACTGTTTCAGAAAGGCAAGAAGTGTCAGTGGGCAGCAGACTGTCAGAAAGCATTTGAGACCCTGAAAGCTGTGTTCACCACTGCCCCGGTATTAGGCATACCTAAGTGCGCAAAGGCTTTCAAGGGGGCTATTGATGCAAGTGATGTGGATTTGGTGATGCGCACTTACAGGAAGACCATGAGAAGATAGAAAGACCTATCGGGAATTTCTCCAGGAAGTTGAACATTCATCAACAAAATATTCGACGGTTGAGAAGGAGACTTTGACCTTAGTATTGGCTTTGCAATATTTCAGTGTTTATCTTACCAGTAACATACCTGCAACAATCATATTTTCTGTGGATAAGGATAAGGGATATAGACTGTAGGGAAATAGATGGAGACACCTTGCAAAATGTCCCTATTTCAGAGGAGGAAGTGCTGGATGTCTTGAAATGGGTAAATGTGGATATATCCCCAGGACCTGATCAGATGTACCTGAGAACTCGGTCAGAATTTAGGGAAGTGATTGCTGGGCCTCTTGCTGAGATATTTATATCATCGAATGTCACAGGTGAGGTGCTGGAGGACTGGAGGTTGGCAAATGTGGTGCCACTGTTTAAGAACAGCTGTAAGGACAAGCCAGGGAATTGTAGACCGGTGAGCCTGACCTCGGTGGTGGGCAAGTTGTTGGAGGGAATCCTGAGGGACAGGATATACATGTATTTGGAAAGGCAAGGACTGATTGGAGATAGTCAACATGGCTTTGTGCATGGGAAATCATGTCTCACAAACTTGATTGAGTTTTTTGAAGAAGTAACAAAGAGGATTGATGAGGGCAGAGCAGTAGATGTGATCTATATGGACTTCAGTAAGACGTTCAACAAGGTTCCCCATGGGAGACTGATTAGCAAGGTTAGATCTCATGGAATACAGGGAGAACTAGCCATTTGGATACAGAACTGGCTCAAAAGTAGAAGACAGAGGTTGGTGGTAGAGGGTTGTGTTTCAGACTGGAGGCCTGTGACCAGTGGAGTGCCACAAGGATCGGCGCTGGGTCCTCTACTTTTTGTCATTTACATAAATGATTTGGACATGAGCATAAGAGGTGCAATTAGTAAGTTTGCAGATGACACCAAAATTGGAGCTGAAGTAGACCGTGAAGAGGGTTACAATAGGATCTTGACCTGATGGGCGAAAGGGCTAAGAAGTGGCAGATGGAGTTTAATTCAGATAAATGCAAGGTGCTGCATTTTGGGAAAGCAAATCTTAGCAGGACTTATACACTCAATGGTAAGGTCCTAGGGAGTGTTGTTGAACAAAGAGACCTTGGAGTGCAGGTTCATAGCTCCTTGAAACTGGAGTCGCAGGTAGATAGGATAGTGAAGAAGGCGTTTGGTATGCTTTCCTTTATTGGTCAGAATATTGAGTAGAGGAGTTGGGAGGTCATGTTGCGGCTGTACAGGACATTGGTTAGGCCACTGTTGGAATATTGCGTGCAATTCTGGTCTCCTTCCTATCGGAAAGACGTTGTGAAACTTGAAAGGGTTCAGAAAAGATTTACAAGGATGTTGCCAGGGTTGGAGTATTTGACCTACAGGGAGAGGCTGAACAGGCTGGGGCTGTTTTCCCTGGAGCATCGAAGGCTGAGGGGTGACCTTACAGAGGTTTACAAAATTATGAGGGGCATGGACAGGATAAATAGGAAAAGTCTTTTCCCTTGGGTCGTGGAGTCCAGAACTAGAGGGAATAGGTTTAGGGTGAGAGGGGAAAGATATAAAAGAGACCTACGGGCAACATTTTCACGCAGAGGGTGGTACGTGTATGGAATGAGCTGCCAGAGGATGTGGTGGTGACTGGTACAATTGCAATATTTAAGAGGCATTTGGATGGGTATATGAATAGGAAGGGTTTGGAGGGATATGGGCCGGATGCTGGCAGGTGGGACTAGATTGGGTTGGGATATCTGGTCGGCATTGACAGGTTGGACCGAAGGGTCTGTTTCCATGCTGTACATCTCTATGACTCTATAAATATTCCAAGCAAAGTTAAATACAGCATTCACAAGGTTCAATGATATAAATCAAATTACTTTTAGTTTATTACAATGACCTCGGCGAGTTTGTCGCAAATAGAATTTAAAAAGCCAACTAACAGCTTTTACCCGTAATTTAACTTAATGCTGTCCGTTGTTTCAGAATTATCTTCGAGCTGAGCAAGATCACCTGCTCTTGTTTCTCCCCAGATATTTCTTCACGTTGTAAATGTTAAAAGGGCGTGTTGCTTCATTGCCGAAACATTCCTCAGGGAAGATCGTTTCTTTATCCACAGAAACTGGTATTATCCAGTAAAGTCAGATTTGCTCAACGTTGCTATTTGGCCGTGAGCAGATAGGTGTGTTCCGAACTCACAGCCTCGGCATTGCACACGCCTCCATACTGACATATAAGTATTAAGCACTGATCGATTGCGCCACAGGAGCTGTATATTTCCAGCCTCCTCAATGTTCTGGATTATATCTCAACGGTTGGCAAATTGCTGTGGTGTGAGATTTTCTGATTGTCTTCACCATTGGTTCCTAACTTGTTTGAGGATGCTGCTTTACTACACAGTGCTAAACTGGATGGATATTGAAAAATGCATTTTCAATATTTTCCTCGACTGTCCTCTTGAGCCATTGATGTCTTTAGTCTGCAGAAACCTGCGAATCTCATTCTTGGACAGACTCAATGACTGACCACCACCGTGTCGGGGCACCGAGGTCCAGAGGTTCACCTCGCTCTGAATTATGGAATCATAGAATCCAAGAGATGTACAACACCGAAACAGACCCTTCGATTCAATTTGTCCATACCGACCAGCTATCATAAGCTAATCTAGTCCATTTGCCAGCACATGGCCCATATCCCTCTCAACCCTTCCTATTCATATGCGAATCAGTTCAGAAAAGATGGGCAAGAATGTTGCCAGGTTCAGAGGCTGAATAGGCTGGGGCTGTTTTCCCTCGAGCATCAGAGGCTGAATGGTGACCTTATGGAAGTGACATTATGAGGCTTATAAAATCAGGAGTGGCATGGATAAGGTCATGAGACAAGGTCTTTTCCCTGGGGAAGCTGTGCAGAACTAAAGGACATAGTTTTAGGGTTAGATGGGAAAATTTAAAGGGCACTTAACGGCAACTTGTGAACGCAGAAGGTGGTGTGGTTAAGGAATGAGCTGCCAGATGAACTTGTGGAGGCTGATACAATTCCAGCATTTAAAAGGCATTGTAAATGCTGCTGTGATTTGCTTTTCCAAAATGCAGCACCTCACATTTATCTAAATTAAACTCGGTCTGAAACTCCTCAGTTCATTGGCCCATCTGTTCAAGATCCGTTGGAATCTGAGATAACCTTCTTTGCTGCCGATTACACCTCCAGAGTCAAAGGGTCATAGAGATGTACAGCATGGAAACAGACCATGCCAACACGTCCATGCCGACCAGATATCCCAACCCAATCTAGTCCCACCTACCTGCACCTGGTCCATATCCTTCCAATCCCCTCTGAATTATGGAATCATAGAGTCCGAGAGATGTACAACACCGAAACAGACCCTTCGATTCAATTCATCCACACTGAGCAGATATCCTAAGCTAATCTAGTCCATTTGCCAGCACATGGCCCATATCCCTCTCAACCCTTCCTATTCATATGCGTATGGGTTCAGAAAAGATGGGCAAGAATGTTGGCAGGTTCAGAGGCTGAATAGGCTGGGGCCAGAGCAGCGAGGAGTGGTGAAGCGAGTTTTGCCGGGAAGGGTGAGTTTTCCCGCATTAAAAGGGACTTACCTCGGGAGTCAGGCCTCCATTTGCTGAGAGGTGCAAGGGAGGAGCGAAGGACTTCTGGGAAGTCATATCGTTGTGTAGTTGCATTACCTGAAACACTAGTCGGGTAGTGCCTCCCACCCATCCTCCTCCTCTAACCAAACAAAAAGGACCTGTGCGCCAGATTGGTAAGGTAATGAGTTTATTTTTTATTCCTTATTTTTAAACAGTCTCTTTGGGAATTTACAATAGTGGGAATGGAGGTGAGGGCAGTTGAATGTTCCTCCTGCAGAATGTGGGAGGTAAGGGTCACCACTAGTGTCCTTGCTGACTATATCTGCGGAAAGTGCACCCAACTCCAGCTCCTCAAAAACCGCGTTAGGGAACTGGAGCTAAAGCTGGATGAACTTCGGATCATTCGGGAGGCAGAGGGGGTTATTGAGAGGAATTACAGCGAGGTAGTCATTCCTCAGGTACAAGGAAAAGACAGATGGGTTACAGTCAGGGGATGGAAAGGGAACCGGCAGATAGTGCAGGGATCCCCTGTGGCCATTCCCCGAAACAATAAGTGTACCGTTTTGGATACTGTTGGGGAGAATGTCTTACCAGGGGAAAGCAGTTGGGCACAGGGCTCTGGAACAGAGTCTGTCCCTGCTGTTCAGAAGGGAAGGGGGAAGAGGAGCAGAGCAACTGTCATTGGGGACTCCATAGTTAGAGGGACATATAGGAGGTTCTGTGGGGACGAGAGAGACTCACGGTTGGTGTGTTGCCTCCCAGGTGCCAGGGTTCGTGATGTTTCTGATTGTGTTTTTGTGATCCATAAGAGGGAGGGGGAGCAGCCCCAAGTCGTGGTCCACATAGGCACCAACGACATAGGTAAGAAGAGAGATGGGGATTTAAGGCAGAAATTCAGGGAGCTAGGATGGAAGCTTAGAGCTAGAACAAACACAGTTATTGTCTCTGGTTTGTTGCCCGTGCCACGTGCTAGTGAGGCGAGGAATAGGGAGAGAGTAAAGTTCAACACGTGGCTACAGGGATAGTGCGGGAGGGAGGGTTTTGGATTCTTGGATAATTGGGGCTCTTTCTGGCGGAAGGTGGGATCTCTACAAGCAGGATGGTCTTCATCTGAACCAGAGGGGTACCAATATCCTGGGTGGGGGGGGGGGGGAGTTCGCTAAGGCTATTGGAGTGGGTTTAAACTAATCCAGCAGGGGGATGGGAACCAAAATTGTAATTCAAGCATAGAAATGGTTGAGAGTAGGGAGGTCCAAAATCAAGTTTCAGGGACACAAGATGGCACCGGCAAGCAAGAAGTTGGTTTGAAGTGTGTCTACCTCAATGCCAGGAGCATCCGGAATAAGGTGGGTGAACTTGCAGCATGGGTTGGTACCTGGGACTTCGATGTTGTGGCCATTTTGGAGACATTGATAGAGCAGGGACAGGAATGGTTGTTGCATGTTCCAGGATTTAGATGTTTCAGTAAGAACAGAGAAGATGGTAAAAGAGGGGGAGGTGTGGCATTGTTGATCAAGGACAGCATTATAGTTGCAGAAAGGATGTTTGGGGACTCATCAAATGAGGTAGTATGGGCTGAGATCAGAAACAGGAAAGGAGAGGTCACGCTGTTGGGAGTTTTCTATAGGTCTCCGAATAGTTCCAGAGATGTAGAGTGAAGGATAGCCAAGATGATTCTTGATAGGAGTGAGCGAGACAGGGTATTTGTCATGGGGGACTTCAACTTTCCAAATATTGACTGGGAACACTATAGTACGAGTACTATAGATGGGTCACTTTTTGCCCAGTGTCTTCCTGACACAGTATGTAGACAGGCCAACAAGGGGCGAATCCACATTAAATTTGGTACTGGGTAATGAGCCCGGCCAGGTGTTAGACTTGGAAGTAGGTGAGCACTTTGGTATTAGCAATCACAATTCTGTTATGTTTACTTTAGTGATAGAAAGGGATAGGTGTATACCACTGGACAAGAGTTACAGCTGGGGGAAAGGCAATTACGATGCGATTAGGCAAGATTTAGGAAGTATAGGAAACTGCAGGGGATGGGCACATTAGAAATGTGGAGCTAATTCAAGGAAAAGCTCCGTGTGACTTAGATAAGTATGTAACTGTCAGGTAGCGACGTGGATGTAGAGCGTAGGAGCCATGGTTTACGAAGGAAGTGGAATCTCTTGTCAAGGAGAAGAAGAAGGCTTATGTTAGGATCAGATCTCAAGGCTCAGTTAGGGCGCTTGAGGATTACAAGATAGCCAGGAAAGACCTAAAGAGAGGGCTCAGAAGAGCCAGGAGGAGACACGAGATGTTGTTGGCGGATAGGATCACGGTAAACCCTAAGGCTTTCTATAGGTATTTAAGGAATAAAAGAATGACGAGAGTAACATTAGGGCCAATCAAGGATAGTAGTGGGAAGTTGTGTATGGAGTCAGAGGAGATAGGGGAAGCACTAAATGAATATTTTTTGACAGTATTCACTCTAGAAAACGACAATGTTGTCGAGGAGAATACTGAGATACAGGCTACTAGACTGGGGGTGGGATTGAGGTTCACAAGGAAGAGGTATTAGAAATCCTGCAGAGTGTGAAAATAGATAAGTCCCCTGGGCAGAGTGGGATTTATCCTAGGATCCTCTGGGAAGCCAGGGAGGAGATTGCCGATCCTTTGTCATTGATCTTTAAATCGTCATTGCCTACAGGAATAGTGCCAGAAGACTGGAGGATAGCAAATGTGGCTCTGCTGTTCAAGAAGGGGAGTAGAGACAACCCTGGTAAATATAGACCAGTGAGCCTTACTTCAGTTGTTGGTAAAGTGTTGGAAAAGGTTATAAGAGATAGGATTTATAATCATCTCGAAAAGAATAATTTGATTGGGGATAGTCAGCACGGTTTTTTGAAGGATAGGTCGTGCCTCATAAACCTTATTGAGTTCTTTGAGAAGGTGACCAAACTGGTAGATGAGAGTAAACCGGTTGATGTGGAGTATATGGATTTCAGCAAGGCATTCGATAAAGTTTCCCACAGTAGGCTATTGTACAAAATGCAGAGGAATGGGATTGTGGGAGATATAGCTGTTTGGATCAGTAATTGGCTTGCTGAAAGAAGACAGAGGGTGGTGGTTGATGGGAAATGTTCAACCTGGAGTCCAGTTACCAGTGGTGTACCGCAAGGGTCAGTGTTGGGTCCACTGCTGTTCATCATTTTTATAAATGACCTGGATGAGGGTGTAGAAGTGTGGGTTAGTAAATTTGCAGACGACAATAAGGTCAGTGGAGTTGTGGATAGTGACGAAGGATGTTGTAGGTTACAGAGAGACATAGATTAGCTGCAGAGCTGGGCTGAGAGGTGGCAAATGGAGTTTAATGTGGACAAGTGTGAGTTGATTCACTTTGGTCGGAGTAACCGGATTGCAAAATACACAGATGCTTGACATTGCCACCCAGGTTGACAGGGTTGTTCAGAAGGCATACAGTGTTTTAGCTTTTATTAACAGAGGGATGGATTTCCAGAACCATGAGGTTATGCTACAGCTGTACAAAGCTCTGGTGCGGCTGCACTTTGAGTATTTGCGTACAGTTCTGGTCACCGCATTATAAGGAGGATGTGGAAGCTTTGGAAAAATTGCAGAGGAGATTTACTAGGATGTTGCCTGGTACGGAGGGAAGGTCTTACGAGGAAAGACTGAGGAACTTGAGGCTGTTTTCGTTGGAGAGGTGAAGGTTGAGCAGTGCCTTAATAGAGACGTATAAGATAATCAGAGGGTTATATAGGGTGGGCAGGGAGAGTCTTTTTCCAAATATGGTGACGGCGAGCATGAGGGGGCATGGCTTTAAATTGAGGGGAGATAGATATAGGACAGATGTCAGAGGTAGTTTCTTTACTCAGAGAGTAGTGAGGGTATAGAATGCTTTGCCTGCAACGGAGTAGATTTGCCAACTTTAAGTACATTTAAGTCGTCATTTGACAAGCATATGGATGTACATGCAATAGTACACTAGTTAGATGGGCTTCAGATTGATATGACAGGTCAGTGCAACATCGAGGGCCGAATGGCTTGTACTGCGCCGTAATGTTCTATGTTCTATATTCATGTACCCATACAGATGCTTCTTAAATGTTGCGATTGTACTAGCCTCCATCACTCCCACTGGCAGCTCATTCCATCACGTACCACCCTCTGTGTGAAAACCTTGCCCCTTAGGTCTCTTTCATATCTTTCTCCTCTCACTCCAAATCTATGCCCTCTAGTTCTGGACTCCCCCACCCTGAGGAAAGGCTTTGTCTATGTATATCCATCCATGCCCCTCATGATTTTGTAAACCTCTATAAGGTCACCCCTCAGCCTCCAATATTCCAGGGAAAACAGCCCCAGCCTATGTCATCTCTCTCTATAGCTCAAGTCCTCCAAACCTGGCAACATTGTTGTAATTCTTTTCTGAACCCTTTCAAGTTTCATAACATCTTTCCGATTGGAAGGAGACCAGAATTCCATGCAATATTCCAACAGTGGCCAAAACAATGTCCTGTACAGCCACAACATTACCTCACAACTCCTGTACTCAATACTCTGACCAATAAAGGAAAGCATACCATTTTTGGTATAATTTGCAAAATAGCGAACCTATTTTCACATCCATATCATTTATATAAAAGATGAAAACCAATGCACCCAGCACCGATCCTAGTGTCACACCGATGGTCAGTCTGGAAGGTAACCCTCTACCAGCACCTTCCATCTTCTACTTTCGAGCCAGTTCTGCAGCCAAATAGCTCGTTGTCCCTGTATTCCCTGAGATCGAACCTTGCTAACCAGCTCATCATGAGGAACCTTGTTGAGCACTTTACCAGAGTCCATAGAGAAAACGTCCTTGAATATATTTTCCGGCAGATGGAGAAAACTTCTGAAAAGCAAGGGGTTTAAAGTTTATCAAGTATAGGCAAGTATAGGGTTTTAGGGTTAGAATCAGAGTCGACCTGAACATGTCGAATGTTGGGCACTGAGTTCCTCTGGTTGCGAGCATCAGAAACGGATGACAGTCTGCAGCAGTGTAAGGAAACTGGTGAAGTAACACATGAAAAACTCAGTTGCTTATTGAAAAATGCATCCAAGATTGTAATTTCAGAAGTGTGGTGCTGCAAAAGCACAGCAGGTCAGGCATCATCTGAGGAGTGGGAAAATTGATGTTTCGGGAATGAGCCATTCCTGATAAAGGGCTTATGCCCGAAACGCGTATTCTCCTGCTCCTCAGACGCTGCCTGACCAGATGTGCTTTTCCAGCATCACATTTTCTGACTCTGATCTCGAACATCCGCAGTCCTGAATTTTTCCAAGATTGTGCCCCAGTAGATTTATATGATTTCCACCTGATGAGGTAAACTTGCAGGTTGAGTCAGTAGTGAGGAAGACAAACGCAATGAATAGCATTGATTTTGACAGGACTTAAATACAACAGCAGGGATATGCTTCTGAGTCTCTATATGGTTCTGGTCACACTACTTTAGGGTATAGGTATGCTCAGAAAACGAACAGGAAATGACATCACCACAAACCCCAGGATCCCCATACAGAAGGAAGGTATAAATAGAAAGCAGGAGACAACAGCTTTGCTTCACTTGGAGGTCGCCACTGATGATGTTACCTAGCCATGTAATGAAACGTCTGTATATCAAACCTACAGCTCAGTGAGCAAATCTACATCCTCAATCTCAAACTGAGCTACAAACCTTCACAAATCTTGTAAAATGGTCACACTACATTTGGAGTATTGTGCACAGTGATGGCCCAATTCCTCATGAAGGATGTACTGGCCCTAAAGCACCTTCAGATGAGGTTCATGAGAATTGTCCCAGGAATATGAAACCTAACAGATGAGGAACGTGAGAGGACTCTGGGTTTATACTCAATGGAGTTCAGAAGCCTAAGGGGGAATCTATTTGAAACAAATAGAAAACCGAATGGCATGTATCGAGTAGATGTTGGGAAGATATTTCCATTGGTAAGAGACGCTAGGACCCAAGGCATAGCCACAGAGTAAAGGAAAGACCTTTTACTTTGGAGATAAGGAGAAACCTCTTCAGCTGGAGAGAGGTGAAGCTGTGGAATTCAAAAGGCTGTGGAGACCAGCAGGTGATTGAATATATTCAAGACTGAGATAGATTGGTTCTTGCGTATCAAGGGGATCAAGGGTTACAGAGAGAAAGCGGGAGAATGGGGTTGAGAAACTTATCAGGGAGAAAGTGAAGACTGCAGATGCTGGAGATCAGAGCTGAAAATGTGTTGCTGGAAAAGCGCAGCAGGTCAGGCAGCATCCAAGGAACAGGAGAATCTCTGGAAAAGTGCAGCAGGTCAGGCAGCATCCAAGGAGCAGGAGAATGGCTGGAAAAGCGCGGCAGGTCAGGCAGCATCCAAGGAGCAAGAGAATGGCTGGAAAAGTGCAGCATGTCAGGCAGCATCCAAGGAGCAGGAGAATCTCTGGAAAAGTGCAGCAGGTCAGGCAGCATCCAAGGAGCAGGAGAATGGCTGGAAAAGCGCGGCAGGTCAGGCAGCATCCAAGGAGCAAGAGAATGGCTGGAAAAGTGCAGCATGTCAGGCAGCATCCAAGGAGCAGGAGAATGGCGGGAAAAGCGCAGCAGGTCAGGCCTGACCTGCTGCGCTTTTCAAGCAACACATTTTCAGCAGTTGAGGAACTTATCAGCCATGATTGAAAGGAGGAGCGTACTCGATAGGCTGAATGGCCTGATTTCTGCTCCGATGTCTAATGGCCTTACGGTCTTTCCTTACATATGAAGGAATGTTTTCAGTTTAAACTTAACAGATGCAAATAACACATGCAGCCACTCAGCCCATCGAACCCGCCTCGCTGTTCAGTGAGATCATGGGCCGCTCCTACATCATCGCTACTTTTCTGTACTATCCCCTGAGCTCTTGGTGTTTTTAAGGAGGCGTTGGAAAATGCCACAGTTGTCAGATCAAGTCTCACCCAAAGCAGTTTTTATGAACATAGATCAGGGCTTCTCGGAAGATCAGACTCAGGCAAATGACGGAGAGTGAAATTCAGTGAAACAGACTTTGTTGGAAAATTCCGCATTCTGTGGTTTCTGGTTTAGGTGGATGGGATAACTGAGAGAGATCCCAGATCCAAGTCTTGGTTGAGTCCAGGCGCTCTGCATTCAGTTCGATTATTCCCTGAGCAGATGTGAGTTTGATGGGATTGTGGTCGGTGTGGGATCTCTCAGGGACTGTGCGGGGAATCTATCACGCATGGAGCAGAAGGAAACAAGTCTGAACAAACTTCTGCCCGGTGTCATCGGGCTTCATCAGTGATGGTGAAAAGTGCTATATAAATGAAGGTGTCTTGCTTCGATGTTCTAATATCCTAGCCCCCTGTTTCCTGATCCCGGTCTGTGGAAAGTTTATCACCATCTGCTCAATCCAAACACTAACACCATGAAATCTCCAATTAATTTTCATTGTTGTAAAGAAATCCTGAACTCTGGAATGCGAGAATTCACACATCCCTGGGCACGATGAATCTGGAGAACTGCATCAAGTTTTTGAATAGAAAATATCAGTTGGTCATTGAAAACATGGAAAGGAAACACAACAGACCCCATTTTCCATCTTTGTGAATCTTTCAAAACTCTTCGTGTACCAAGTGGAAGAAAATGGTAGAATAATCCGTCAATGGAGAGGGCCCAGTCCCAGGAGAAAGGACACACTGGAGACAGAACAAGAAGATGTTCTTGAAACCCTTCCCAGCTTCAAATTCCTGGAGCAAGGTGGGATGGACTTCGCTCTGAGCCAGTCTCAGCTGGTAAGGCACACGCTGCCCATTTTATCGGATGGTTCGTTCGAGGAAATCTGTGGTTCCCGCTTCGGGCTTTGTTATATTGTACACATGGGAGAGGTCAGCGGTTCCAATCCCGGACGAGTACTTCTTGCTTGTTCTCAGTTTCGCCAAAATGCACGATCCGCTTTCCAACAAAACAGCTTCGCTCAATGCGGTTGGACTACCTGAAGTCGAGATGGGGCATTGGCTATCACTTGGTCAAAGTGAAAACAAGTGTCTCCGAGTGTTCTCCCCCGCCATCCGACTCTGAGTGAATCCCCCCAGCTGCATCATTGCTGAATTCTGGGTGTGAAACGTCAGGAAGCGGTGAAGTGGTTGGAGACAGGTTCACAGGAAAGGTGCAGTGTTTGAGGAATGTCAGCAATGAAGAGAGATTGGGAAGTAGAGACACTTCTCCTTGGAGAACAGAAAGCTGAAAGCTGGTCTGATTGAAGCTTTCCAAGACATGGGGGATCTGGACAGAGGAAATACGGGAGTGAAAATGCTGCCACACCTGAAAGGATCGAGAACGATTAGACAGAGATTTGAAGTCTCCAGGAAAAGGAGTAAAAGTGCCATGAGGAAGACTGTTTTCACACAGGGAGTGGTCCGGGTCTGTGAGCGAGCTGCATGTTGCTGCATGTGTGCCCCGTCCCCGTCAGTGTTCCTCTGGAACACAACTCTGTTCGACTTGCTGCATTTTTAATCAGCTTTCTGCTTCCCGTCACTCCATAGATCTGAAATAAATCTTTCACATTGATACACGGGTCACATTTACACAGGGTGGGGTGAGGCGCTTGTGAAGGTCTGGATGCTCTTCTGTTCTCAATGGGTCTGCTCTGATCAATTTGCAAACGCTGCTCTCTGAGGCGGGAATAAATGGGTGAAGGTGAAAAACATCAGCTCCGGTGTGTTTGATGCTCAGGATGCCCTGCAGTAATTCCCCACGGGGTTTCACACAGCAGCCTCCTCCCGGTGACATGGAAAGCGGTGAATGACAAGACGATCAGCATGTCAGAGATCACATCACCGCACAGACACAGTTCCCCATTATTCAGACAGATATCACCGATTGTGAATAACCTCAGAGAGATTGTGGTGACAGATAGCCGCCTTGGACACGATGGGCTGAACGGCTTCTGTCTGTGTGGGAATTGTGAGAGGTAATTTCGGTTTAAACTTTAAGAAGTGCCTGGACCACAGACTGATCTATAATAAAAGACAAAAACTTTTGTTTCTTTTCTAACAACCATTTTATATACTCAAAAGTAGAGTAGTTTAAATTGTGCAGAATGCTGACAATTTGTGAGCGATAGTAAAAACAAGCAGGCTCTTGATTAATGAAGCCATTCACACAGCAGGGAAGGATGAGTCCTTGACTGATAAGACTCCAGGATGGGGGAACGACTTGAGACATCTGTTTCAGATTAAAGCCTTTGACTGATAAGACTACAGGGTGAGAAAAACAACAAACTTTGGAGACTCTGGAGCCTTTTGTTGCAGACTTTGTGATAAAAATAATGATGTTTTTAAGAATGTGAACCTTATGGCTTGTTGGAGCCAAGGAGAGGAGGGACTTGTGCTATATATAATGGAGACTTTGTAAGCCTCAGGGCGCCTTTTCTTTAAGGGTGCCCGACTCTGCAGACTTGACTTGTTAATAAAACTTTGTTTTCCTGAATTTGTCTAGAGCGATTATTGAGAAGCGATTTTCGTTTCTAACAGGAATGAAACGACGTGTTTGTGATGTCCCTCTCCCTGTCTCTGGGACAGAGCGGCTGAGGGAGAAACAATGGCCCATTTTTAACCCTACCTTCCGCGTTCGACTGTCTGCAGCCCCTTCCCCCGCCCCTCCCCCGAGCTCCGGACCGTGGGGGTGACTCTCCGGGAGTGAGGGGCTCCATCGGATTCTCCTAATCTGGGACCGTTGGGGATCAGATACTAACTGCTGCCCGATCACAGCAGAGAAAGCGACCCCCGCATTGTGAAGATCTTTCTGCAGGAATACTGTGTGAAGACGGATCCTCAACAGCAAACACGCTACATAGAAAGATCCCATATTAAGTTACCCACGTGTCCCTGGTGTCCATTTCTCTCTTTCCCACCAGCTCAGCACCTTTCTCTCTGTCTCAGGTAAATGAGGAAGTTCACAATCAAAGTTGGAGGAGGCAAAAGGGCAGCATTTGCCCTTCCCTGCCCTGGCGCTGCCTGTCAGTGGGAGAAAATGGCTGAACTCTCCGCTAATGGAGACAGCTTGGTCCGGGGGGAAGGGACAAACAGCACCGTCCCGACAGCAAGGAGACAGAACGAGAAGCAGATATTCTTGACATTCTTTGCTGCTTGGAATTCCTGCTGCAACGTGGGATGTACTTCTCTCTGAGCGACTCTCTGCTGGTTCGGTGGTAGAAATGCCACAGTTTCACCGGCTCCTTTGTCTCGGGGCACGATCGTCGCTCAGGAGCTTGTGTTAAACTGGCCTGACTGGGAGTGAGAGGCGAGCCCGAGCTGGTGGTTACACTTTTGCCAGGTCGCCCCATCAGCTTTTCAAAAACAAAAACAGGTGCACTCCTTGAAATAAGACTGAGCTTCGGGGCCAGAGGGATGGATGTAGTGATCATGGCACATCAGAACACGCACTGAAAGGGAAAACAAGTGTTTCCGGATGTTCGCCCTCCCAATCCGACATTCATTCAATCCTCCATCTGGATTACCACACAGTTCTGGGCGTCAGGCTTCAGGAAGCGGATGGGTGGTGATTGGAGAGAGGGCTGAGCAGGTTCATGGGAATGATGCCGTGTATAAGGAATGTCAGCAATGAAGATAGATTGGAAATCTGGGACAGTTCTCCTTGGAGACTGAAGGCTGATAACTGATCTGATAGAAGCTTACCAAGCCGTGAGGTGTCCAAACAGAAGAAATAGGGAGTCGATGTGCCTATACCTGAAAGGATCGAGAGCGATTAGGCAGAGATTTACAGACATGAGGTAAAGAAGAAAAAGTGACATGAGGAAGAATGTTTTCACACAGGGAGTGATTCGGGTCTGTAAATCACTGTCTGACAGGGACAAAGAGGCAGATTCAATCGAGTTATTGAAAATGGAATACGACGGCTATGTTAAAAGCAATAATGTGCAGAGAGACAGGCGGAGGGAAGAAACTGATGCTAAAAGAGACACTTATTTCTGCGTGTCAGTGCTGTCATGTAGCGAGGCAAATATTCAGCTGCTCACCACAGTTACACTGCAGGAAATTCAGTGCCTCCAATGTGACTGCATTCTGTATGGAGCAGAGGTTATATTAAGAATTCTTTCATACAAATAATTACACTCCACCTCAGCGCGTTACATGTCTCCTTGGCACTTAGTCTGGCAGTGTGCCTGTGCTGAAGTGTTTTGCTCTTTCTGTGGCTCTCTTTGCATGACCCTTACCCTCTGGGTGATGTGACGCAGGGAAATTGTGACGTCAGATTTAGGCTGCAAAAAAATCCATGTCCTTATCTTCAAACTGATAGAAATCTGACAAAGACCTTAAATTTTTGGAATATTCTGAAATATTCCTTATGCCTCCTTCTGAGTCTGCCATTGCATCTACATTTTCCACTTAACATCACCCTAACTCCATCCTGATATCTTTGCCCTTGTTTAGGTTTTAAACATTCATCTTAGATCCAACCTACTCTCCCTCAAAGCTCAGTGAGTCTGTCATCACTGCCCCTGTACTCTGAGGTCATTAGTAATCCCTGTTTCATTTTCGGTGTTGCTTCTAGATAGTAGAACATAGAGTAATAGAGATGTACAGCACGGAAACAGACCTGTTGGTCCAACCCATCCATGCCAACCAGATATCCCAACCCAATCTAGTCCCACCTGCCAGCACCCGGCCCATATCCCTCCAAACCCTTCCTATTCATATACCCATCCAAATGCCTCGTAAATGTTGCAATTGTACCAGCCTCTACCACTTCCTCTGGCAACTCATTCCATCCACATTCCACCCTCTGTGTGAAGAAATTACCCCTCAGATCTCTTTTCTCTTTCCCCTCTCACCCTAATCATATGCCCTCTAGTTCTGGACTCCTTGACCACAGGGAAAAGCCTTTGCCTATTTACCCTATCCATGCCCCTCATAATTTTGTAAACCTGGAAAAGATCACCCCTCAACCTCCGACGCTCCAGGGAAATCAGCCCCAGCCTGTTCAGCCTTTCCCTGTAGCTCTAATCCTCCAATTCTGGGAACATCTTTGTAAATCTTTTCTGAATCCTTTCAAGTTTCACAACATCTTTCCGATAGGAAGGAGCCCAGAATTGCACGCAATATTCCAACAGTGGCCTAACCAATGTCCTGTACAGCCGCAACATGACCTCCCAACCCCTATACTCAATACTCTGACCAATAAAAGAAAGCATACCAAACACCTTCTTCACTATCCTATCTACCTGCAACTCCACTTTCAAGGAGCTATGAATCTGCACTCTATGGTCTCTTTGTTCAGCAACACTACCTAGGACCTTCCCATTAAGTGTATATGTCCTGCTAAGATTTGATTTTCCAAAATGCAGCATCTCGCATTTATTTGAATTAAACTCCATCTGCCACTTCTCTGCCCATTTGTTACAGAGTTGGAAGAATAATAAATAAAAGTCCAGACTAAATTGAAAAACTTTGTTAAAAGTGTTCAAATTTGACTCCTTTTCACAGAGTCTGTGGCAGTATTTAGCCTCCGGACCGCACCCAGCAAAATTTCCAGACCACACTCGACTTCAAATCTTTAGGCATCGCTTCCATTCCCCAAGGATCACACTGCCCCTCCACCAGCCTTCAGTCGGGACTCACCCTGCACTGGCCTGGTCAGGGACTCACTCCCGCACTGGCCTCCTCTGGGTCTCCCCTCCTGTGCTGAGACTCGCCCCTGGAACATGCATCGTTGCCTGGCCTGATCTATGATTCATTTCCGGAGCTCGCCAGTGATGGCCTCCAGTCTGAGAGTCGTCCCCTCCATTCCCCGCCCAGTGAGGTTAAGATGTTAAAAGTTTTGTAAACTAAACAACACAGAACAGAAAAATTTCAAACAAAAAGATAAAGAAGAGTTGGAACAGAGGAGCTCCGAATGGAGCGTCCTATCGTGCCACGATCAGGGGAACATCAGAACATAGGACTGAACAGCACAAGTGGGTCACTACTTCCCCTTAAAGTGAAGTTGTGGTTGGTCTCATTGTGGTTCCAGTTAAACTTTTCCTTTCAGACCGTGTTATCCCTGACTCACTCTCTATCGAAAATCTGTCTGATTTAATTCTCCAGCCTCCACAAACTATTGTTGAAGAGCAATCTCACTTGAATCACCTCTGAGAATGTCCCCTTGGCCCTCTTCAGGTTGGTGTTCAGGGCTGACTGTGATCCTTTGTGTTCCCGCTCCTCAACCAATCACAACACATTTCAAATTTGACACGGTCACTGATACAGGTCTCAGACTGGGCCAAGTTCACTGTTAAGAGTAAGTCAGTTGGGTTTCATTAGTCAACAACAAACGACTTGTTTATTTCCAAGATGAAATTGGTATGAAACCTAATGACAAAAAAAATGTTTAGACAATACAAGTATACACTGGCAATCCATATGTTCGACTGTCTTCAATATCTAGTATGGCTCAATATGATCACCTCTTCTAATTTGTTAAAAGCAACAAGAAACTTGTTAACACCTTCATACCATAACTCCGTCATCAAGGAAGTAGTGAAGTGAAATATCTCTCAGCTGTAAATCAATGAGATATTTTGGTTTCTAATTAAGATGTCACAGCTGCACAAACCGATCTGATGTGGTCTCACCAATGCCCTGTACAGATGAAGCAAATAATATTGAACATCTATATTCAATAATCTATATTCAATCAAGACACACACTTCATCTGCACTGCAGAATTCTACAATCTCACTCTATTTAAATAGTTTGCTGTTGATTTATCCTTCCTGCCAAAATGGACAAATTCTCAGTAACACATCACACTGCTCCTGCTGACTGTTTGTTCACTCACTTCCTCCCGCCTAATTCCCATCGATACCTCGATACCTCCAACTGACAACTTATTGAAGGATTTCCTTGGTACATTAGCTAATTGAGATCCAATGCATTCTCAGTTTCAGAGCATAAACTGAGATAGCATTGGTTCAAAGACAATTAGCATTCCACTCTGTCAGAATTCCAGTCTTTCATTAATATCTCTAAAGTAACAATTCAAACCCATAGACATTTCACATGAGGAAACCATATTATACAGAAATAAAGATTCATCTGTATGTCAAAATAATATTCAAAAGATCACTATCGCCAGAAAATGAGAATCAAATCTTGACAATTTAATAATGTAACCAATTATCAAAAGCTCTATCCTTAATGTAACTCAGGAAAAGTAGGGACAAATTGCATGCTGTTTCCTAATTATTCTTTCTCCAGTTGGCCTTATGCAGCTCTTTACAGCTGAGGGAAATTCGTACAAAAGATCTTTACATTCTGACTTTGAATTAAAGTTTAATAGCAGTCTGTTTGTGATCACTAAAATGTCCTTACCGTGAAAGAACACTTTGCCTCTCCATCCTTTAATCAATTTGGAATTTGCTTCAAAATTCTTCCTTCAGACCAGCGGGTCAGAATAATGCCATGAAGCCCAACACTAAATGCAACAGCCAATTCTGCAAATTAACCTGACATCTCTATAATTTCAACTGATAAAGTACAGATACTCTCTCTGTGGGACTGGTTTCAGATACTCTCTCAGATATAGAGATTTCTGCGATTGTATTCAGACGTACCATTCATAGGGCATGGCCACAATACAGGAGCTTACCTCCACTCCTCCTCCCAGCTGTGACTAATATGTATTGTGTGCAGAATGTTCCTTGTAATTCCAACATCCGAAATTCAAACAGAGAATGATTTCCTTCTCTGTGAGGGTGTCTCGAACTCCTGATGTTTGTTTCCTAATGTATTATTCACTCACTTCATCACGTTTTCAATTTGTCTAAATGGAAAGATCCAAATGTTGTTCATCATGATCTATCTTTTATTTGTCCCAACACACGCCCTGTTGCGTGGGGATTGGAATTGGATTCCTGCTGTTCTTAAAACATCTCTTCCTCCCTGTAGGATCCTTATTTTTATCAACCAGCAACCTAGTTAGTGACAGATCGAATGGGTCAGTCGGAGAGACAGTTAGAGGCAATGAGGAGTTTACAAGAGCAAGGGGATGTGATGGATGGCAGTTATAGGAAGGGAGAAACATTGCAGATACAGTCACATGGATGGGTTAACTTCAGGAAAGGTTACAGAGATAGTCAGGTAGTGTAGGAGTCTTCTGTGGCTCTCCCCATTTCAAACAAGTTTGCTGTTTTGGAAAATGTAGCGGGTGATTGATTCTCAGGGGAATGTAGCATGAACAGCCAAGTTTCTGGTATTGAGACTGGCTGTATGTAATGAGGGGTATGTTGAGTTCCAAGAGATCAATTATGTTAGGGGACTCTCTATTCCAAGGCACAGACACACATTTCTGTGGCCAGCAGTGAAAAATCAGAATGGTGCATTGCCTCCCTGGTGTCAGGATCAAGGATGTCTCGGAGAGAGCTCAGAATGTTCTCAAAGGGGGAGAGGGGCCAGCAGGAGGTCATTGTACACATTGGAACCAATGACAACGGAAGGGAAAATGGTGAGATTCTGAAGGGGAAATACAGAGAGTTAGGCAGGATTTTAAAAAGGAGGTCCTCAAGAGTAATCTGGATTACTCCCAGTGCTGCGAGCTAGTGAGGGTAGGAATAGGAGGATAGAGCAAATGAATGCGTGACTGGGGAGCTGGTGTATGTGAGAAGGATTCACATTTTTGGATCATTGGAATCCCTTCTGGAGTAGAAGTGACCTGTACAAAAAGGACGGGGATTGCACCCGAATTAAAAGGGGGCTAATATACTGGGAGGAAGATTTGCTAGAGCTCCTCAGGAGGATTTAAACTATTAAGGTGGGGGCATGGGACCAAAGGAGATAGTGAGGAAAGAGATCAATCTGAGACTGGTACAGTTGATAAAAGAAGTGAGTCAAATAGTCAGGGCAGGCAGGGACAAAGCAGAGAACAAGGTAGGACTGATAAATTAAACTGCATTTATTTATTGGCAAGAGGCCAAACAGGGAAGACAGATGAACTCAGGGCATGGTTAGGAACATGGGACTGTGATATCATCGTATTTACAGAAATGTGGCTCAGGAATGGATGGGACTGGCAGTTTAAAGTTCCAGGATACAAATGCTACAGGAAAGGCAGAAAGGGAGGCAGGGGGGAGGGGGAGTGCTGTTTTTGAAAAGGGACAGCATTACCACTGAACTGAGTGAGGATATTCCCAGAAATACATCCAGGGAAGTTATTTGGGTGGAACTGAGAAATAAGAAAGGGATGATCACCTTACTGGGATTGTATTATAGACTCTCTAATAGTCAGAGGGAAATTGAGCAACAAATTTGTAAGGAGATCTCAGTTATCTCAGATTAATAGGGTGGTTATAGTAGGGGAGTCAGTGGGTTTGTAGAAGATGTCCGTGTTGTGTCGGTCACCATTGATGGAGATGGAGAGTTCCAGGAAAGGGAGGGAGGTGTCCGAGATAGTCCAGGTGAATTTTAGATTGGGGTAGAATGTGTTGGTGAAGTTGATGAACTGTTCAACTTCCTCTTGGGAGCCTGAGTTGATGCTGATACAGTCATCAATGTAGCAGAGGAAAAGGTGGGGAATGGTGCCAGTGTAACTGCAGAGGATGAACTGTTCCACGTAACCAACGAAGAGGCAGGCATAGTTGGGGACCATGCGGGTGGCCATAGCTACCCCTTTCGGCTGGAGGAAGTGGGAGGATTCAAAACAGAAATTATTGGGGGTAAGGATCAGTTCTGCCAAATGAATGAGAGTGTCAGTGGAGGGTTACTAGTGGGGATGCCACCAGTATGAGAGGAATAAACAGAGGGCATGGAGGGCTTCGTCATAGCGGATAGAGATGTGTAGGGACTGGATGCCCATGGTGAAGATGAGGCATTGGGGGTCGAGGAAACAAATCTCTTGGATGAGCCTGATGGCGTGGGTGGTGTCCTGAACATGTATGGGGATTTCCTGGACCAGGGAGAAAGGACAGCGTCAAGGTACGTGAATGATGTTCAGCGGAACAGGAGCAGGCTGAGAGGATGGGTCAGCTGCGGCAGTCAGGCAGTGGATCTTCGGTAGGAGGAAGAACTGGGGGTTTGGGGTTCACGGACTTTGAGGTTAGAAGCTGAAGGTGGGAAATCCCCTGAGGTGATGAGGTGGTGAATGAACTGGGAGATGATGGTTTGGAGATGGGAGGGTGAAGTCATGGTCAAGGTGGCAGTAGGAGGAGGTGCCTGCGAGTTGGTGCCTGACTTCAGCAGAGTAATGATGAGTGTGCCAAATTACCGCTGCGCCCCCCCCCCCCCCCCCACCCCACCCCACCTCCTTGTCTGCTGGTTTGATGGTGAGGTTGGGGTTGGAGTGAAGGGAGTGAGGGCTCTGTGTTGCGAGGATGAGAGATTGCAGTGTGTGAGGCGGGTGGAGAGGTTGAGGTGGTTAATGTCACACCGGCAGTTTGAAATAAAGAGATCGAGGGCAGACAACAGACCAGCACGGGGTGTCCAATTGGCTCGGGTGTGTTGGAGGTGGGAGAAGTGGCCCTCAGAGGGTGGGCAGGAGTCTTGGTGAAAACAGGAAGCCCGGCTGTGGAGGCGGCAGAAGAAACGTTCGATGTCACAATGCGTTTTTTCAAATAGTGCTACATTGTATTCTAAACACCGAACTTTCTAATGAGCTGTCACCAAATAACATGTGATGCACTCATTGGTTGGAAGGAGTAGAGTAAACACTGACTTTAAGAATTTACACTGGTGTTTCATTCAATCAGTGCACTGGCTGTTACCACCAGGATTTAGAATTAAATCACAACAGTATATGCAGATCCAATGTTAACTTTCAGAGTCTTACTTATTTAATTACACCTGACCTCAATAAACTTAGAGTCTGCTTTGCTGTCATAACTGTCAGTATAGTGAGGGGACAAGGCCATTCATTGCATCTTCATTCCTGCTCTTGGTCATCTGCCCTCTCTGTATTTGCAGTCTTTCAGCACTATGGGCTCTGTTGCTTTAATCAGTACATCCTTTCTGTCACTTATAACGCTGAGCTTTTATTATCTTTTATTTTACTTCCTAACATTTCACCCTTCAGTGTGGAAATTTTACACAGACTGGAGGAATTCCTGAAGGTGGTGAGGACTGAAGAAATGAAGTGAAAAATCTATAAAACTTGTCTTTAAACATTTAGATTAAAATGTAATGCTGAGTTATAGAACACATTTACTGCACTAGAAAATAGACAGGTAGGAAGGCTCAGAAAAAGGGGTGAACTCAAGAAACGCACAAGATAAAAATCATCTTTTACTCACCAAGTCAGTGATAATAGGATGCTCACCAAGTGATAACAGGATGCCCTAAGGCAGTTAAGAACATTTGCCTAAGTATCAGTGAATCTGTGTGAATAGGACACCAAATGATAACATTCCCTTGTGAAATTAATGACAGTGAAATTCTGACCCTGAAATGAAACTCGGTACAATCAAAAGCCTTGTAATTGACGGTCAGATCCTGTCAATAATAATGGATTCTTATTACCCCATGCAAGCGGGGCAGACACAGAGAGAAAAAAACCATCTTTGCTGTTATAAGACCCTGCCTTGAGAGTTCAAAAGGACACGAGAGAGAGAGAGAGAGGGAGACCATTTTAGCGCTGAGGCTGCTGAAGCCAGGAGAAAATTAATTCTCAGTGCTTACCTGCTATGGATTGAATTTAATTGCATTTTGGGACTTTATGATGATATTGCGTTGCCATTACCGGTTATTAAATACAAACTCTGTAAAAGGTAATATTGATGAAGTTTTAACTTACTTGCTGTCCTTGCAGACTACTCTACAGACCTTACAGACTTCACTACTGTCAACTCTAACTAATCAGATCTTATGTCTTATTGGAATTTGAATTGCAACCCTGAAAAGAAAGAATGTTTAATTCAATGACTGATGAATCAGTTTAAATGCAACCTGACAGTGACTTCTCAGCCTCAGGTACAGAATGATCCAGTGCTTCAAAAGCAGGAGTCTGCTCCGACCTTAGAAATTATTCCAAACATTGAAATTATTCCAAACATTCCGAACAATGTGTCAGGAAGCCATTTTATGGTCAAACGTTTGCCCTCCTCGCCAAGAAGCCATTTTATAAAATAATTATATCAGACATGTGAGCTGTGCAAGGTTACCTTATGAACTCTTCAAGTAGCTTAGACTGGTACTTCTTTATGATAGGAGTTTATCTCGCGAGTAGGTTCCTAACTTGGCTGGGTATGGCTTGGGCCTGTAGGAGTGATTAGTCAAGCGTACACAGACCTGTCAATTAACTTTTCTCCTTACGAATTATTGTCTTTCACTGTTATCTGTCGAATTAAGAACATGCAATGTTTTTGTAAACTTTTGTATCAGGGAAGCCACTTTGTATCAGTCCATCGGAGTAGCCTGCTGGGGCACTTGAAGAGCTGGTACCCTACTCTCTGAGGTTATCAGAACCTAGTCAGGTTAGCTTACAGGTAACAGTATAATGTTGTAATAATGATGCTATTGGTAAATAAAGGGGATGTCTAAAATTAAACTAATTTGTCTGTAAGAGGTTTTTTTATTCCAGATTTCCAAAGAGTACGATCTCCGGGACGAACCAAGAGAGGGGCTTATAGGTCTGAGTCCACACGGGATCCCCTGGTACTTTAACAAGAGAGGTTACAGAGACCTCTCTTGAAATCTGAAGTAGTTTATAAAGAGAAGGAGAATTGTGGTGTTCTGGAGAATGATGCAAAGTGAAGGAAGTTTGCCGAGTCTCGAACAGGATTGTAGGACTGTGTGAGAAACAAAGCTCACTCACTTCAATAATTTTAGTCCGAGACAAGATCTGAATCAGTAGCGTCATTTATTTTACTCTTGCAAGAGGGTGCGATGTCCACTGTCTAAAAGGCAGGGATACACACACACAGAATTCAACAAATACACGATATTTATGTAATTTGGTTCCTATCTTTTTATCCCATTGCTCCTCCCTGTTTACATCTTCTACTTCTCTAAGACCGGCACCCATTACTCCTGTTTATTTCTTGCCTTAGCCGGCCTTGTCTGTGACAAAATGCTTAATTCTGGCCTCACAAGGCCATTTGACCACATCCCACTGTGGCCCATTGTTAGGTATATCCTTTCTTCACCATTATCTACTCCCTCCATCTGTGCTTTCCCCAACCATACTGATCCTTATGACCTTTTAATTGGGGTTTGTTCCTGAGTTTCTGTAAAAGTGGGAAACAGATGCTTATAACTCCTGCTTGTGCAAGCATATCTGGCTTAACCTACATCCTCACAGCACCTTATCTATTTGTCTGCAACATCTACCATTGTTTTGCAGTCACGTTTCATTCTTGCATACAATTTTAGCTCATACAAAAACAATAATGTATTTCCTCCACATAATTTGCATTCTTGTTGACTCAGCTCTTAGTTGAAACAATTACACACTGGTGTGAGTTCATTTACCTTGCTTAAGTAATTATAAGTGCAGAAGTAACACTGCTTTACCTATATCCCACAGATGAGACAAGGTTAGAAAGTTGGGGAGAGTGTATGTTTTTGGGCAACTTCCTCAAATGGTATGGTGTTTTAGAGTCTGAAGTTAATTACAAAAATATGGAGACCTACAGGGTCTGGACAACTTTGCAGCACTATGGAAGATTATGGAAGTGATGAAAGGTTATTCATTGCTGAAAATGTGTTGCTGGAAAATCGCAGCAGGTCAGGCAGCATTCAAGGAACAGGAGAATCGACATTTCGGGCATAAGCCCTTCTTCAGGAATGAGGAAAGTGTGTCCAGCAGGCTAAGATGAAAGGTAGGGAGGAGGGACTTGGGGGAGGGGCGTTGGGGGGAGGTCAAGGTGAGGGTGATAGGCCGGAGTGGAGTGGGGGCGGAGAGGTCAGGAAGAAGATTGCAGGTTAGGAAGACGGTGCTGAGTTCAAGGGATTTGACTGAGACAAGGTGGGGGGAGGGGAAATGAGGAAACTGGAGAAATCTGAGTTCATCCCTTGTGGTTGGAGTGTTCCTAGGCGGAAGATGAGGCGATCTTCCTCCAACCGTCGTGTTGCCATGGTCTGGCGATTGAGGAGTCCAAGGACCTGCATGTCCTTGGTGGAGTGGGAGGGGGAGTTGAAGTGTTGTTCCACGGGGTGGTTGGGTTGTTTGGTCCGGGTGTCCCAGAGGTGTTCTCTGAAACGTTCCGCAAGTAGGTGGCCTGACTCCCCAATATAGAGGAGGCCACATTGGGAGCAGCGGATGCAGTAGATAATGTGTATGGAGGTGCAGGTGAATTTGTGGTGGATATGGATATCCCTTGGGGCCTTGGAGGGAAGTAAGGGGGGAGGTGTGGGCACAAGTTTTGCATTTCTTGCGGTTGCAGGGGAAGGTGCCGGGAGTGGAGGTTGGGGTGGTGGGGGGTGTGGACCTGATGAGGGAGTCACGGAGAGAGTGGACTTTTCGGAACGCTGATAGGGGAGGGGAGGGAAATATATCCGTGGTGGTGGGGTCCGTTTGGAGGTTGCGGAAATGACGGCGGATGATACGCTGTACATGGAGGTTGGTGGGGTGTAGGTGAGGACCAGTGGGGTTCTGTCCTGGTGGCGCTTGGTGGGGCGGGGCTGAAAGGCGGAGGAGTGGGATGTGGAAGAGATGCGGTGGAGGGCATCATCTACCACGTCTGGGGGGAAATTGCGGTCCTTGAAGAAGGAGGCCATCTGGGTTGTACGGATTTGTAACTGGTCCTCCTGGGATCAGATGCCTTGGAGACGAAGGAATTGGGAATATGGGATGGCGTTTTTACAGGGGGCAGGGTGGGAGGAGGTGCAGTCTAGGTAGCTGTGGGAGTCGGTCGGTTTATAGTGAATGTCCATGTTGATTCAGTCGCCCGAGATAGAAATGGAAAGGTCTAGGAAGGGGAGGGAGGAGTCTGAGACGGTCCAGGTGAATTTGAGGTCGGGGTGGAAGGTGTTGGTAAAGTGGATGAACTGTTCAACCTCCTCGTGGGAGCACGAGGCAGCGCCGATGCAGTCATCGATGTAGCGGAGGAATAGGTGGGGGGTGGTGCCAGTGTAGCTGCGGAAGATGGACTGTTCCACATATCCTCCGAATTCACGAATTTATGAATAGACAATAGGGGATATTTCAACATGCTCCTCAACTGCTCTCTGAACCTTGACTGAGTAGCCACGTAAATAAATGTGTTTGTGCAGCAACTTAAATTTCTCAGCATATAGGCAAGCACTTCAAACATCCCATCAGAACTGACTATGGAATCATCAAAATCAAAAAAGTATATAATGTAAACAAACCACAGGAGGATGAAGGTGCCCGATATGGTAAAGAGTAAAATCATTGACTTCCTTCTGCTCTCCATCTCTTGGTCACTGTGTTTTTCATCTTTTTTGTGATGCTTCAGTCCCATACGGACTCGACTGGCCATTAAAATGTGTCTGACTGTCAAGGCATTGATGAACAGAATTAAACCGAATGGTAATAATGGCGTCAAAACCTTTTCAAACATCCTAAATCCAATCCACCTTGGATCTCTAAAGTAGATTTGCTTATTAGAACAGCGCCATTCTACATTTTTAATTACCCACTTAGGTTTATATCTGAAGTAAATGGGAATGTTTTTTAAACATAGGAAAATGCCTGTTGTTGCTAGAACCACAGTCGCAGTTTTCTTAGTGCAATATTTCAATTTCAGTTTCCGGCAAGAAATGGCAACAAATCGATCAAAAGTGAAAGTCACGGTGAACCAGACGGAACAGTCTATGGCTACACGGATCACAACATAGAGAAGTCGACACACAGAAGTGAGCTTCACGACATTCAATGGGAAATAATAATTGTTGATTCGACGGAGTATGATCTCAGTGATAATGACCAGGAGATCCATCAATGCCATGGCCACCAGGTAGCGAGTGGTGGAAGTGGAAAGTCCACACTTTCCCTGGGACAGGATCACAAATGCTATTAAGTTAACTGCGAAAAAAAAATGAAAGACCCAGTGAGCAAACTTAATCTTTCAAGGACAAATAACATCAATTGTGAGCTGAGGTACAGATTACATTTGTATAGAAATGTGTACAAATGAAAAAACAATTCAAACATTAGTTTCTCTTTCTGAACCTGTTCTCTCACTGCTCTTGGGATAGATACATAACTTAAATACATGTCATTTTGAACAGTACATGGTCATTCGCATCAAACAGACAACAAGTGGCTGTTACTAAAATTCAGTGCAATTTTAGACTAAAAAATACTTCTGGTAATCCTCTGCGATAGCAGCACCAGCAGGGCTAGGTGCACACTGCCCTCCTGCCTTCGCGATCACTCCTCTGCAAACACATGACACACAACTGTTGCCATTTCACTTGAAAGCCGATCAGGAAATAAAAATGGACCATCCCCAATCAGGATGCATCAACCCAGCTTTTTGTCTTTCAGGTTCCATCAGAATTCCATTCCACTACAAGGAGCACATTTCTATTTTTCAATGTGAAGGTGCCATCAATATTTGGTCAATGTATTTAGCGCAAGTTATGTGAATACATATGAACTCTAACACCAGGTGTCCTCAATATTTTTGGTTAAATTAGCATTTGCTGAGACAGACGGTAACAATATTTTTACAGTCCATCAAAAGAACAGTATTTTACTTTAGCCATTCCATACTTTAAAATTGTTTTTCAAATTTTGGAATTCCTTTTTCTGATCTACTGTTAATTTCATGTCATCATCTAATATACATCTCTTACATTTTCCTGAAGAGTTGTGGAATATCTCCTTGAAAGTTTCCATTTCTTCTCTGCCTTTACCTTTCCACATTCAACCTTTGCCACCACGTCTTCACACTGTTGTAATGTTTTATTTTAGGTTTATCTGAGTCAAGTTGAGCCTGCATGTAATACTGCAGCATTTCATGTTCACTTCCATGAACACTTATGTTCACCTTGAAAATAACTTGTTCACTGGTCACTTCAGAAAAGAGTTTTCATCAAAACTGTCCTCAATCAAAACTGTCTGAGTGTGGCATCAAGGAACTTTTGTAAAACTAAAATCAATGGATATAAGGGAGCACACATCCATTGGTTGGAGTCATACCTGACACATGGGAAGATGGTCGTAGTTAATGGTGGTCAATTGTTTCAGCTCCAAGACATCTCTATGTGAGTTCCTCAGGGTAATGTCCTGGGCCCAACCATCTTCAGCTGCTTCATCAATGACCTTCCCTCCATCATATGGTCAGCAGTGGGGATGTTTCCAGATGAGTGCACAATGTTCAGCATCTTTCACGACTTCTCAGATACTGAAGCAGTTCATGTTCAAATGCGATAAGTTCTGGACAGTGCCAACACTTGGACTGACAACTGGCAAGTAATAATCAGGCCACATAAATTCAGGCTACAACAATGACCAATAAGAGACAACATAACCACTGCCCCGTGACACTCAATGGTGTTACCGTCACTGATTCTTCTGCGATCAACAACCTGAGCTTTACTATTGAATAGTAAGTCAACTGGACTCACCACATAACCACATTGGCTACAAGCGCAGGTCATGGCCCAGAATACTGATGAAAGCAACTCACCATCTGTATCCCCAAAGTCTGTTCATCACCTCCAAGGAACATGTCAAAGTGTGGTGGAATACTTCCCACTTGCCTGGATGGTGGAGCTCCAACAACAGTCAAGGAACTTGACACCATCCAGGACAAAACAGGCTTAATTAGCTTTACATCAACAAACTTGCATTCCCTCCACCACCAAGGCTCAGTGGCAACAAAATGTAACATCCACAAGATGGGCTGCAGAAATTCACCAAAGATCCTCAGATAGCACCATCTAAACTCACAGCCACTTCTGTCCAGGACAGGAGCAGCAAATCCACAGGAACATCATCACTTTCAATTTCACCCCCACAACCCAAAATACTGACACAAAGCTACTTACCATTCTGTCTTGAAATATATCGTCGTTCCTCCACTGTCACTGGGTTAAAACACTGCAATTGCCTCCCTAATGGCATTTGTCTGAACTCATTGCGCATTGACTGCAGCGGTTCAAGAAATTAATTTACCATTATCCTCTCAAGAGCAACTAGGGGTGGGTTATGAATGCTGGCCAGCCAGTGACACCCGTATCCCACACAATGAATGAAAAAAAGAATACTGGTCTAAGTCAGTCCTTAATTCTGCCTTTTACATTTCGGTTTGTGAAAGTTTAGTGAAGTTAAATCCTGCACAATTATTCCAGCAACAGCCTTTACACCTCAATTATTCTCTTTATTTTTAGTTTATTTCAATCTTCATCTCCCAGGCTACTTATTGCGAAGGTGTTTATTTTATCAGAGACTTCAATTAACTCACTTTTTTTTCATCTTCATCGGATATCTTGGTTTTGTCTTCATTAAGAAAGACACAAACAAGACGATACAACTTTTGGAGAACACAGATTCCTTGAAGGGAGAGCAACTGAATGATTACTAGGGAAAAGGTGGTGGGGAACTTGATGAGAATAAATCCCCATGATCATCAGGGCCAATAAGATGCATCATAGAACACTTAAGGAATTGACCTTGGTGGTTGTCTTTCAAAGTTCTGACATTCTGGAATTGTTGGAAATGCAGGTTGTGAAATGGGACACCACTTTATTTTCTAAATGCAGTCACCAGACTGACATCAGTAGTGGGGAAAATCTTGAAGTCCATTGGAAAATATTTGATGGCAATGACAAGATCAGATCAACTCAACAGTAATTTAAGAAAAGTAATTCAACTTTGAAAATTATTCTCTGATTTCTCAGACGTAAATAATAAAGTGGTTCAGAGGAACGATTGTAAGGCTTAATTGGAATTTCAGAGAGTGTTTCAGAAATTCCACATAGAGATTAGTATGTTAAGGCGTGGAATGGAGGAAAGTGTACTGACATGAAGAACATGCCAATTGGAGGACAACAGCAAAGAACAGGAAGAAATGGGAATTCGTCTGAGAGACCGGCAGTGACTGGTTAGGCAGCACAGGGATCAATAATTGTCCTCATCTATTCACAATACATTTTAATGTTCTAAATGATGGAACTTAACATATTATCTCTGGCACTGTGGACAGCACAAAGTTGGTTGGGATGGTGAACTTTGAGGAGTCAGCAGAGATTAATTCCTGTGTTTTGTACAAGTTAAATGAATGGATAAATTTATAGCAGAGAATATGCAAAGTGGATAAATGTGAGGTTACCAATTTAGCAAATCAGAAAGGAAGATTATTATCAATATATTAATAAATTGATAAAGTGGGAGGTGCAATGAGACCTGAGTGTCCTTTTGTACCAGACAATGAAGATTAACATGCAGGTGAGCGGAAGGAGAAGACAGGTGGCATGTTGGCTTTTATAGCGAGAGGATTCCAGTATAAAGCACAATTATCTACTCTGCTATTGCATTAACCCCTGGCAGAGCAGAACAGTGGTATGAAGAGAGACTATCAATTAAGATTATACTCACTGGCCTTTCGAAGAATGAGAGGGGATCTCATCAAACATGTAAATTTGTAAATAGGTCTGAGCAGGTCAACAGACTAAGGATGTTTCTAATGACCAGTGAGTCCAGACTCATTTGTCACAGGCTATTCAGCACTGAAATAAGTAAAACTTTCTTCACCCAGAGAGAGGTGAGCCTGTGGAATTCTCAGCTGAAAATGCTGTTCAGGATAAACCATTCAAGAAGGCTTCCAAAATCATTTAAAAATCGCAAGGGATCAAAGGATCTGAGAAGGAAGTAGGAGCAGTCTACTGAGATAGACAATCAGCCAGAATGATACTCATTGTTCAGGCATGCTCAGGCCTACTTCTGCTCACATTTGCTATGTGTTAGGGTTTGCTGGATTGGCTGGGTTTGTTGAGAGGTGTTCTGCAGCCCTGGGGAATGATCTTCTCACAGTTTCCAACGATAATCTCATGTGAAATCATGGAAACTAAATTCAGACGTTGTTTGATTCAGCACAGAGGTGACCACAGAGCTCGGTCCCATCCTTCCATGGTCCCTTTCCACTTTGTTCCTGGGTTTGCTGGAGCTTGGTAAGCTGTTCCTTGCAAACCCGGGATGGATCCGACAGATCTCTTTCCCCACACCCACTCAGGCTGTGCTCTCAGAGCTTCCACACTCTGCAGCCTCTGCTCCATTTTTTGTGAATGTTCGAAACCAAGACACATTGTAACTACATTCCCTAAGCTTCAATCTGAATTGTATGGTCACACACTCAGGTCTCCCTGAAATATCTCCAGCAAAACATTCCAGTCCTTCCACTATCTTTCCAGGAACAGAATTAATTGGAATGCCTATTTCCAGCAAGTTACTGGCTGGGTCCATTGCAATAATAACTGAAGGGCTTCAGCATGTTGCTGTCCACGTGATCAGCTCAGAGTAACGAACACAGGCTCTCAGTGCACAGGCACAGAGCAAGTTTCAAACCCAGGAGTCAATGCGGGGTTGAAACCCCTTTCCAATATGGAGCTTCACAGCCAGCTCCTGGTGAAATGGGTGATACCCCACCACATTCAAATTCATTGTTTCTGAGCTTCATAACACAGCACTGCATACACAGGGGCAAAATAACGAGTACAAGGAAAGATACAGCAAGGATAAACATTCACCTTAAAATAGATTAGGGTCATTACTTACTGGAGAATAAGTTTCCGAAATATGGGGTATACCAGGGGACTTGGGCTAACAGGAGGAATGTGAGATCATGTGAAATGATCTGTTATATCACAATCTGAATCTACTGAACAGAACGAGTCGAGACATAACCAAACCAGACAGAAGGCACTTTGCAGACCACGCTGATGCACTAGTCAGTAAACTGGACTATTTGCAGCATGGATGTGGGCATAGATCACTCTCCTGCTTGGCATACATGCACTAGATAGTGGAGACAGTGAGGTCTGCAGGCGCTGGAGATCAGAGTTGAGAGTGTGTTGCTGGAAAAATGCAGCAGGTCAGGCAGCATCCCAGGAGCAGGAAAATTGACGTTTCAGACCGGAGCCCTTCATCAGGAATGTGATAGCGACCTAGTATGAGGAAATTTCCAGATCCTGCTGTAAATGACTGGAAGCGGTGCTTCCATGAGTTCATGTCTCTGTATCTGCAATACACCAGTAAAGGACAAATACTGAGGGAGTGCAGATGTGAAAATCGCTATTAGAGACAGAGCAGAGGGAAATCAGTTTAAACACAAACAACCAGCAGAGATTTGGGAACAAGAACTGGGTGCAATATCATGAACAGATGTCATCCCGTGTGTGAGGATTTTAACTTGGAGACACTTAAGAGTTAACAGCAACATACATTGAAGCTCACAGGAATGACAAGTGGATGAATTTCGGTCTAACCTCTGGGAAGAGACGTGGAATCTTTGGATGAGCTTTAGTGATGCCGTTTTGTGAACAGGAACGGGGTCAGCAGAGTCCTGGGAATACCCAAACTGGATTTCACATTTCACGCTTTAAGCAGCAGCTGGGTTGATCCGGTGAAAGATGTTCTTGTGGGTTTAGTAAATACAATGAATAATGGTCAGGATATGGGGCCCGGAAATCAGCCCAGGGATAAAGGGATCACTGTATATGTGGAAGAGCTGTTGCACCTTCAGGTATTGGACAGGGATGGAATAGAAGACAATGAGTTTTATGTTCCTAATCTATTAAGAATGATAACAGGAACACAATGATTCATAGTTTACAGATGAAGCTGAGCAATCTCCCTCTTGTGTGTCGACCAGAATCAAAGAGAAGACAGACAGTTAGCAATGGTTTGCAGAGCGGAAGATGAATTCAGAGACTCATCAGATGTAATAACAGCAGCAAGGGCAGTAGAATAAGCGGAAAGAATAACAGTTAAACATGGTTTATAGAAATAACAACCGGGCAGTGAGACTTACCAGGGACGCCAACAATAGCCAGGATGGGATAATAAAAGAATTCAGTCATGTACATTATGTAATGGATTCGCAGGGATAATGGAATCTTATCATAAAAAGCAGAAAGGGACAACAGATCCCAGTATACAGTCCTGTCCATTGTTGTAATATTCACATCCAGTATTACTAGATTATGGTCCCTTAATGAAATATTCCAGCCAACTTTATTCTCAGATTCTAATCTCTCCTTTCCCCGTCTCTGGAGCTGTTGAGTGTCGGAGGTGATGCTGCCACTGACTCTATGGAATGTCACATTGAAATGAGCCTGCTTTTAACAGAAAAGCGAATTACTCCAGTGTCACAGGTAGAATCCATGGAGACTAACATTAATTCCAGCCACTAAACAAACAGGCTCATTTCAGCTGGGAACCAGAGCAGCAGGTTAGGAAGTGGAGGGATTGAAGTGAAGGTAGATGTTAGAATCAGTAACTCCAACAGGAAGGACAGTCAGAGACAGGTTAATGAACACAATGATATTCATGAGCTGAAGTGTGTTTATTGAGTGAGACAGATGAACTTAGAGCCCGGGTGAGGACATGAGACGATGGTATTGTGGCCATTACAAGGATTTGATTGAGACAGAGACACGATTGGCTGCTCAAATTGTCAGGGTTTTGTGTTTTAGATGAGGAAGACAAGAAGATAAAAGAGGTGGAGGAATTGAATTGCTAATTAGGGAGAATGTCACTGCTGCACTCAGAGAGGAGACACCAGAGGGCTTATCCACTGAGGCAATATGGATAGAGCTCATAAATTAGATGGGTACAATCACTCCAATATGATGATGCTGTAGGCCGCCCAACAGGCACCGACACATTGATGATCACCTGTGTAGGCAGGTTCTGGAAAGATACAATAACACCAGGGTTGGCAGCATGGGTGACTTTAACTTCCCCAATATTAACTGGGACTCCCTTAAAGCAAGAGGCTTGGATGAGGCAAAACTTTTAAGCACATCTAAGAGGGCTTCTTGAAATGGTATGTGAATAGTCCAATGGGCGGAGGGGTCATACTGGACTTTGTATTGGCTAATGAACTCGCCAGTGACTGACCCATTTCAGAAACAGTGATCAGAACTGGTTAGGTTTTTAGATATCTACGAACAATGATAAATCAGGACCATATGGGAAAGGACTCAACTGGAGGAGGGAAAATTAGATCAGTATTAGGCAGGAGCTAGTGAGTGTTAATTGGGAGGATCTGTTACAGTTCAAGTCCACATTTGACTTGCAGGAATTGTTGAAAAACCTACTGGTCAGGGTTCAGGACCAGCATGTTCCAGTGAGAAGGAAGAACATGATTAGCAAGGTAACGGACCCTTGGATAACGAGAGAGGTTGTGAAATTAATCAACAGGAAAAGGGAAGCATATGTAAATTTCAAGAAAGTAAAGTCAGACAGGGTCCATGAGGAATATAAAGAAAGCAGGAAAGAACTCGAGCAGAGAATTGGGAAAGCAAGGAGGGGCCACAAAATGACCTTGGCAAGTAGGGTTAAAGAGAGTCCAAAGGCATTCTGTACTGACAGTAAAAACAAGAGAATAACTTTGAGAAAGTAGGTCCACTCAATGATAAATAGGGAAATTGTGTTTTGATGCAGATGGTATGGGTCAGATCTTAAATGAGTACTTTGCATCAGTATTCACTCAGGACACTGATATGGATGAGAGGGAGACTAATGTGGAGCATGATAATATGCTGGGACATTTTGAGATCATGAAAGAAGTGATGTTGGGTCTCTTGAAGAGTATTAGTCCCCATGGCCCATTGGTATTGAGCACAGGTTCAGAGAGAACCCAGAGAGGAAGTGAATGGGACCTTGAGCGTGATCTTTGTAACCTCGTCAGCCACTGGAGAGGTTCCGGAGGACTGGCGAGGAGCTAATGCTTTCCCTCTGTTCACAAAGTCAAATAGGGATAGTCCAGGATTCTATAGACTGGTGAGTCTTACATCGGTGGTTGGGAAGCTATTGTAGAAAATTCTCAGCGATAAGATTTATGCGCATTTCAAAGAACATGGCCTAATTTGGAACAGTCAGTGTGGCTTTATGCAGGGCAAGTCATGTCTTACCAACATGATTGAAGTTTTTGAGGAGTTGAAGAAGGTGATCGATGAGGATACAGCCGTGGATGTTGTTCACATAAATTTCAGTGAAGTTTTTGACAAGCTCTTTCATGATAGTGATGCGAAGTTGGTGTGAAAAAATAGTAAAATTGTAAAATTTGGGGAAAGCATTACATCTTCCCTTGAAAAGATAATGTTCCTTTTGATGATTTGAGTTCGTATGGATGTTTGAACAGCTGGGAAAATGCTGGTGCACGAATTGAAACATTTTACATTGAACAGCAAAGGAGCATTTTACCACGACAACAATTCTTTTCAAATTTTGCCAATTAATTCAAACCAAGCACTTCGAGATTGAAACCAATTAATTGTAAATCTGAAGATATTTGCAAGCTTGAACCAATCCAATTCTAAAGAAATCAACAAGTCACCCCCGGGATAAAGACAGTGCACTTGGACAGAGAGAGGAGAGCCAATTGCCATCTGAAGAGATAAGAAACCTCTATACTCTCACAAAAAAGAAACACAACTTATTCATGAAGACACATGGCACGTTCAGCGTATATTCCTGACATCAGAATTCGACCGAGAGAGGTGTTCAGAGCAGACAAATTCACAGAGAAAAGATCCCAAAGAGCAGACTCAGCGGAGAGGTAGAGGAGTATTCTGGAAGACACATTCTGTGTGATTTTTGAGAGACTAAGCTTTAATTTATTGTTTTTATATTCCCTGCATTTATATCAGCTGGGCCTGCATTATTGAAGCAACATACAAATAGAATTTAATTCCATGAGTGAATGGGTAGTAGTTAGGGAGTAATTGTTACATATGTGAGGAATTCTGTGAATTTGTACACTGTTGGAGTCAGAAAAATAAATTGTTATTTGTTATTTTCAGAGTGAGCAAAATAATTTTGTTTCATTGTTCAATTCTTTACAACAGATTGGGGAATGAGAGGTAGGTTATAACCCTTGTCACACTTCTTTATTCAATTACAAGGTGAGGTGCTGCTCTCTGGGTGTTTCGGTTTTACCTGTCAGAGGGGTGATAACCTCCTCTTCGAAACTGTCAGCTCACCTGGAAGATTAAGATAAATGAATGACCTGGATGAAAATCTAGATGGTTGAGTTAGTAAGTTTGCAGACAATACAATAATTGATGGATTTGTGAATAATGTAGGAGGTTGTCAAAGGATCGAGCGGGATATCGTTCAGTTACACAGGAACAGGCCCATTGATACATGAGGAAAAAGAGCAGGTGGAGTTTAATCCGGGTAAGTATGGGTAGTACCCTCCGGAAGATCAAATACGAAGGAAAAGTATCCAGTTAATGGCAGGAGCCTGAACAGCGCTGATGTGCAAATGGTTCTTGGGGTAGATGTTCGTAACTCCCTGAAAGTGGCCACACAGGTAGATAGGGTGGGAAAGAAGGCCCAATGTATGCTTGCCTTTATTGTTCGAGGAATTGAGTACAAGTGTCAGGATGTCATGGTGCAGCTTTATAGGGCTTTACTTCGGCCACACTTCGAGTATTGCATTCAGTTCTGGTTGTCACATTACAAGAAGGATTTGGAGGCTTTGGAGAGGGTTACCAGGGTGTTGTCTGGGTTAGAACGTATGAGGAACAAGGAGGGGTTAGAAAAACTCGTGTTGCTTTCTCTGGTGCAGCAATGGATGTGGAGAAACTTGGTCAAAGTCTCTAAAATTATGGGATGCCTGGATAAGTTTGACGGTCAGAATGTGTTTCCCAGAGTTGAAATGTCTAATACTATGGGGTATTAATTTAACGTGAGAGGGGAAAGTTCAAAGGAGCCATGAGGGTCAGGTTTCTTACACTGAGTGGCAAGAGTCTTTGTTGGTGGTGGGCAATTACAATAGGGACAATGAAAGTAATTTTGGATTATCACATGAATACGCAAGGAATGGAGGAATGCAGATCAAAGGCAGGCAGAAGGAATTCATTTAATTTGGCATCATGGACGCCACAACATCATGTGTCAATGGGCCCGTTCCTGTGCTGTATTGTTCGATGTTCCATGTTCTATGAAAGATTGCAAGATTTTTTAGATATTTTAAAGGTTACAGAGAGGCAAGAGTGGACATTGAACCGCTGGAAATGCACCTGGACAAGGAACAATAGGGAACAAAGAAATGCTGGAGAAACCTAGCATCAGTTTTCCTAGTGCATGATGCCAGTAACATCCCAGAACCATAAGGAGTCTGGGAGAGGGATGAGTGCAGTGGCCACCATTTTGGAGAAGTTGCTGGGAATGCTGAAAGGTTTGAAGGTGGATACGTAACCCAGACTGAATGGGTTGCACCACAGGGTTCCAAAGGAGATAGCTGAGGAGGTTATAAAGGTATTGGTGGTGATCCTTCAGGAATCACTGGAGTCAGGTAGGGTTGTAAGGACTGAAAATGACTGATGTTAACACCTCTGCCTGACAAATCTGTCAGACTTCTTTGAGGAGAGAATGAGCAAGTTAGACAGAGGAGAGCCAGTGGACATGATCTGTTTGGATTTCCAGAAGGCCTTTGACAAAGTGCAGCACAGAAAGCTGTTGTGTGATGATGCTGCTCCTTTAACAAGGTTACGTTGGTCTTGTGATTCTTATAGTGAGGTCATAAAAGACACAGATTTCAAAAAGTCTAAGTTCAAGGTTTTACGGCCAGTTAGATTAGAGCTAACAGGTACTGCCTCAGGCAAAAGGTTTTTAAGTTTAAAATTTTTAAAAATTGCACAGTGTAAGGGGAGTGCGCAGTTCAAGAAAGATATGGAAATATATGAAAATAACCACAAGGTGAATTGAAGTGAGCGGAAAGCTGGGTAGATTTTAAATTCTACACAAGAACTTGAATTGAGTGAGATGATCTGCACACGGTGACAATAAACAAAGTCTGCAGTTCTGACATTTCACCAGAAATATTTTAGAATTTTTCCTAAAGGACAACTCAAGTGTTTATGTTCCTGATTCTGATCAATTTCATGGATGTTAGCGACTGTGTATAATGGAGGAATTAGGAAAACCAGCTTCGAGATTAGAAATTGTTCAGTAAGTTAGAAATCAATTGTGAGAAGTTTATAAGGAAACTCCTTTCTCGAGGATCAGAGATTTATAGGAAAACTGTTCTTCCATGTTTTTCCATTCTGTCTTAACTCTGTCTCAGTCTTCCTCTGTTCATTGGACTACTTTCACTCAATGAGTTCCGAACAAGCCAGAAAATGTAAACTCATTAGAACATGAAGGTTGTAAGTCCTCACTGCCTGCCTTTGTGAAATGGAAATGCAGTAAACCCAGGTCTCCAACTGGTTTGTAATTTTCACACACCAGTGTGTTCCCTTTATTCTATTCACCATCCCATAGTGCATTGCATTGTCAAGGGAGGTGAAGAAGAGTCAAACATTATTCAATTACTACAATTACTGATTTATCTCTGAAGATGTTTCAATTATGATAGAAACAAGTAAATTAGTCATGAAATATCAACCTCCCGACCCGTCTCACAGCAGCCATCAGATTTGTTTTAGTCTGAGAACCTTGTGAACATCGAGCTCATTACCTCCTGGGTTTGAAAAGCTGCCCTGAGCTGGACATTCACAGATACAATGATATAATCAGACCGTACTGAAGAGGTCACTCTCAGCCTTCTCTGCTTTCAACAAAAGAACCTGAGCTTTTCCAGTTTCTCTTCACAATGACATTTTCCATCCAGGGCAACGTCCTGGCAATTTCCTGCAATCTCTCCAGGCCAACCACATCCTTCTACGGTGCAGTGACCGGCACCGCACACAGTACTCCTGCTGTGGGACTGGCTGAGGTGCTCGGTGAAATGTTCCCTTAATTTACATTTTTAAAAATCCATTCATGTGATGAGGACATCACTGGCTGGGCCAGCATTTATCACCCAGAAGGCAGCTAAGAGTCAACCACATTGCTGTGGGTCTGGAGACACATGTCGGCCAGACCAGGTACGGATAGCAGATTCTTTCCCTAGAGGACATTAATGAACCAGATGGGTTTTTCCAACCATCGATAATTGATACATGGCCGTTAGACTCTTTATTCCAGATTTGATGATGAGTTCAAATTCCACCATCTGCCATGGAGGGATTCAAAACTGGGTCCCAGAACATTCCCTGGGTCTCTGGATTAACAATCCAGAAATAATACCATTAGGCCATTGTCTCCCTGATGTAGAGAAGATCACATCGGGAGCAACTGGTGCAGGAAACTAGTATGGAGGAGAGGTAGGTGAACCTCTGTCTCAAATGGAAGGACTGTTTGGGACCCTGGATGAAGGTGAGGGGTGGGAGGGTGGTGTGCTGGCAGATTTTGCATCTTCTCCAATTTCAGCGGAAGGTGCCTTGTGTTTTGGGAGGTGCGTGGGGAGGGTGGGGAATGGTGGGGAGATTGGCGCAAACTAAGCATTAGGAAAGAGAGCGGTCCTTGTGGAAAGCAGGTTGGCTGGTGAGGCCAAGGTATTCTTGGTGGTGGGGTCCAGGTGGACTTGATGGAATGGTTAACTGCGTTAGTAATCTGTCCTGCTGCCTTCAGAGATCCGTGGACAAGCATCCAAGACCTCTCTGTTCATCTGATGTTTCTTGTGTCCTGCTATTCATTGAGTATTCCCTTGACTTGTTATTTCTCAAGTGCATCATAGAGTCATAGAGATGTACAGCATGGAAACAGACCCTTTGGTCCAACCTGTCCATGCTGACCAGATATCCCAACCCAATCTAGTCCCACCTGCCAGCACCCGGCCCATATCCCTCTAATCCATTTCATGGTTAATTTCAACTCTCACTCTCTGCTCATCTGTCAAATTGGTCTCTATCCTTTTGGAACCTAAGACATTTTTGTCTCAGTGACAAGCACCCGGCAATTTTCGTGCTATCTGTAAATTAACTTATCATTGTCCTTGCACTTTCTTCGATATTGTAAATACATATAGTTATGAACAACAAGGGATGCAGCACTGATCCTTGTGTTACTGGAGACCAGCACCCAGTTACACAAACAGTCTTCTATTAACAAATTAGTTTTGGATCCAACTAGCCAAGTTACCCTGTATTTTTACCCTGTTGTCTGTCGATATAGAGGATCACATCAAAGGCTTTACTGAAATCCACATCAACTACATCAACCTCACCACCACTGTCTACAAACTGATTCATGCTCCAGGTGTAGAAAACTCTGGTGTAGCCATAATTAGAGTACTGTGTACAGTTCTGGTCACCCCATTATAGGAAAGATGTAGACGCTTTGGGAAGGGATCAGAAGAGATTTACTAAAATGTTGCCTGGTATGGAGAGGAAGTCTTACAAAGAGAGGCTGAGGGAACTGAGGCTGTTTTCTATAGGGAGAAGAAGGTTGAGATGTGACTTAATCGAGACATATAAGTTAATCAAAGGGTTAGAAAGCGTGCACAGTTAGAGCCTTTTCTCTCAGCTGGTGAAGGCTAACACAAGGCGACATAGCTTTAAATGGAGGGGTGATAGATTTAGGACAGATATCAGAGTATATTCTTCACTCAGAGAGTAATGGGGGTATGGAATGGGCTGCCTGCAACAGTAGCAGACTGGCCGATGTTAAGGGCATTTAAATAGGCATTAGACATACATATGGATAATACTGGAACTGTGTAGGTTAGATAGGCATCAGATTACTTTCAAAGGTCCTGAAGACCATAAGACATTGGAGTGGAAGTAAGGCCATTCGGCCCATTGAGTCTACTTTGTCATTTAATCATGGCTGATGGGTATTTCAACTCCACTTACCCGCACTCTCCCTGTAGCCCTTAATTCCTTGTGAGATCAAGAATTTATCAATCATTTAACATCATTGCCTCCATTGCACTCCATGGCAATGAATTCCACAGGCCCACCATTGTGTGGCTGAAGAAATGTCTCTTCATTCCTGTTCTAAATTGACCCTCTCTCATTCTAAGGCTGTGCCCATGGATCCTCGTCTCCCTACCTACGGAAACAACTTCCCAGAGTCCACGCATTGTCTTGTAAGTTTGTATTAGATCTCCCTCAACCTTCTAAACTCTATTGAATAGAATCCCAGGATCCTCAGCCATTCATCGTATGGTAGGCTGACCATTCCAGGGATCATTCGTGTGAATCTCTACCGGACATGCTCCAGTGCCAGTGTGTCCTTCCTGAGGTGTAGGGCCTAAAATTGGACACAGTATTCTAAATGGGGCCTAACCAGAGCTTTATAAAGTCTCAGTAGCACATCACTGCTTTTATATTTCAACCCTCTTGAGATAAATGACAACATGGCATTCGCTTTCTTAACCACGGACTCAACCAGCAAGTTAGCCTTTAGAGAATTCTGGACTCGCACTCCCAGATCCCTTTGTACTTTGGCTTTGTGAATTTTCTCACTATTAGAAAATAGTTCATGCCTGTATTCTTTTTTCTTTCTTTGGAAATTGACTTTTTTAAGGGGGAGTTGTGACGCTGCTGCTCCTTTAACAAGGCTTTGTTGTGCATTTTTTTTTTCAGAGTTTAGAAAAGACGCGACTTGGAAAAGTCTAAGTTGAAGGGTGTTAGGGCTAGTTTGATTGTAGCTAATAGATACTGCCTCAGGCAAAAAGATTTTAGATTAAATAAATTACATTCTAAGGAGAGTGCCCAGTTCTCCCAGTACTCTGGTTTGATCTGTTTTTTTTTGGCAGTCAGGCTATTCACTGAAGGCAGTCAGGCAGCTGAAGCTGCTGGGGTGGAGGAGGGTGTGGGGGGACAAAAACGCAGATCCAAGCTGGTTCTCTCTCTCTCTGAGAGCTCTCCTGTAAGACCTTGTGTTTGATTTTACCTTTTGTATCAAGGGGTGTTTATGGGGATTGTTGCAAATATTTGGAACAGCATCATTAAGTTGGGATCATCTGTTGTATTTTTGAATAAGTTAAGTGATTCAGTATTCTGTTCTTTTTTTTTGGTTTAATTTGGTAATCTTACAAATAAACTCCGTTTTGTTTTGACCAACTGCAGCCCTCCTGGAATATCTGCATTACATCTGCTTGAAACAGCCAGCACAGTTACAGTTAGGGCTACTTTCCTGAAATGTTTTGAGGGGGTCTGGCCTGGTCCATAACAGTTGAATACGATAAGAGGGCATGGTAATCAGGTCAAGGTACTGGTATGGATAGAGGATTGGCTAACTGGCAGAAGGCAGAGAGTCTTTTTCAGGATGGCAGCTCGTAACTCGTGGATGTTGTCAGAGGTCAGGATTACAACCTCAGCTATTCACATTATGCATTACCGATGTGAAAGAAGGCACTGAGGGCATTGTTGCTAAATTTGTGATGACATAAAGATAGCTGGAGTGTTGGAGCAACAATGCTGCAGAAGGAGTTAGATATGGTTAGTTTGTGGGAAAGCAAGTGAAAAACAATTTGAGGAGGTGTGAGGACTTGTAGGTAATCAGGAAAACTTTAGACATTTTTCTAAATTGGGAAAGCCTTAAAAAATCTGAAGTGCAAAGGTATTCGGAAGTCTGAGTTCAGAATTCTCTTCAGAGTAAAGTGCAGGTTCCGTTGGCAGTTAGGAGGGGAAATGCAGTGTAGGCGTTCATTTCAAGAGGGCTAGAATATAAGAGCAGAAATGTACTACTGAGGCTTTTCGCAGCTCTGACTAGACTGCATTGGGAATATTGTGAGCAGTTTTGAGTCTCATATTTCAGGAAGGGTGTGCTGGAGTTGGTGGGGTCCCGAGGAGGTTTACAAGAATGATGCTGGGGTTTAGGGCTTGACACATGGGGAGCAGACGTTTTGTCCCCTGTCTAGGTGACATCCTCAGTGCTTGGGAGCCTCCTATGAAGCGCTTCTGTGTTGTTTCTTCTGGCATTTATAATGGTTTGTCTCTGCCGCTGCAGGATCCGGAGTTGTTCGTATGTGGCGCTTAGGCAGTTGGCCCAGGATTCCCATTGTCTTAGCATCTCTCGCCCGTAGGTGTGCAAAGTTTGTGAGAAGATTTGTAGCTCGGGTGCTCGTTGTTGTGGTTCTGGTCGCCTGGGTCTGTACTCACTGAAGGTCAGAAGGATGAGGTGGAGGTTTGATCGAAAATTACAGAAGTGATAGGCCTGGATAGAATAAACATGGAGATGATACGAAAGTCGGAGGAGTTGTAGACAGTGAGGAAGGATGTGGCAGGTTACAGCGGGATATAGATAAGCTGCAGAACTGGGCAGAAAGGTGGCAAATGGAGTTCAATGTAGCTAAGTGTGAGGTGATTCACTTTGGTAAGAGTAACAAAAAGATGGGGTACTGGGCTAATGGTCGGATACTTGGTAGTGTGGATGAGCAGAGGGATCTTGGTGTCCATGTACATAGATGTTTGAAAGTTGCCACCCAGGTTAATAGTGCGGTGAAGAAGGCATATGGCTTACTGGCTTTTATTGGTAGAGGAATTGAGTTCCGGAGTACTGAGGTCATGTTGCAGTTGTATAAGACTCTGGTGCGGCCGCATCTGGAGTATTGTGTGCAGTTTTGGTCGCAATACTATAGGAAGGATGTGGAGGCACTGGAACGGGTGCAGAGGAGGTTTACCAGGATGTTGCCTGGTATGGTAGAAAGATCATATGAGGAAAAGCTGAGGCACTTGGGGTTGTTTTCATTGGAGAAAAGAAGGTTTAGGGGTGACTTGATAGAGGTGTACAAGATGATTAGGGGTTTAGATAGGGTCGACAGTGAGAATCTTTTTCCACGTATGGAGTCAGCTATTACAAGGGGGCATAGCTTTAAATTAAGGTGGGGGGGGGGGGTAGGTATAGGACAGATGTTAGGGGTAGGTTATTTACTCAGTGAGTTGTGAGTTCATGGAATGCCCTGCCAGTAGCAGTGGTGGACTCTCCCTCATTATGGGCATTTAAGCGGGCATTGGATAGGCATATGGAGGATAGTGGGCTCGTGTAGGTTAGGTGGGCTTGGATCGGTGCAACATCGAGGGCCGAAGGGCCTGTACTGTGCTATATTCTTCTATGTTCTATGTTCTAACCTGTTTCCATTAGTAGGAGACACCATGACCTGAAAACACAGCCTCAGTGTGAAGTGACGACACTTTAGAACTGAGATATGGAGGAATGTCTTTAACTAGAGAATTGTTAATCTGTGCAACTCATTGTGATAGAGGGTGATGGATGCGACTGAATACACTTAACACAGAAATAAATAGGTTCTTGATTAGGAAAATGATCAAGAGCAACAGGGAGAAGGAAAGAGAATGGGTTTGAGGAATATATTGGCCATGATCGATTGGAAGAGCAGACTCAATGAGGTGAATGGCTAGTTCTGCCCCTCGATCTTGTCGTCTTATTTGTGTGCTTATGGATACACTGCAGTTATTGCAGGACATTAAAGCTCAGTCCAGCGGTAACATATGGGCAATGGTTAGAAGATTCACTGGCTCATAAGAAGCAATAGGCAGAGAGAAATTAGTCATTTTCTGGTTGGCAAGATGGAATGGGTGGTGAGCCACTGGGATACAGTGGTAAGTTTCTAATCTGTTACAACTGAGAGAATGACATGGATAAAGGGACTAATGTCATGGTTGGTAAAGTTGCAGATGCCACAAACACAGGGTGGAAAGGATGTTACAAAGCAAAGCTAAACATAAAGGAAGTGCAAAGGGACTTGGAAGTCTGAGTTCAGGACTTTCTTTGAATTAAAGTGCAGGTTCCGTTGGCAGTTAGGAGGGCAAATGCAGTACGGGCATTCACTTCAAGAAGGCTAGTTTACAAGAGCAGAGGTGTACTGCTGAGGCTGTTCACAGCTCTGACTCGACTGCATTGGGAATATCATGAACAGTTTTGAGCCTCATATTTCAGGAAGGATGTGCTGGAGTTTGTGGGGTCCCGAGGAGGTTCACAAGAATGATGCTGGGGCTTAGGGCTTGACACATGAGGAGCAGCAGAAGACTCAGGGTCTGTCCTCACTGAAGGTCAGAAGGATACGGTGGAGATCTGGATGAAAATTATAGAAGTGTTAGGCCTGGATAGAATAAACATGGAGAACACCATGACCTGAAGGCACAGCCTCAGCGTGAAGGGACTACCTTTTAGAACTGATATGTTGAGGAATTTGTTCAGCTAGAGAATAGCTTATCTGTGAATCTCATTGTAACAGAGGATGATGGAGGCTATTGAGTGCATTTAACATGGAAACAAATATGTTCTTGATTAGTAAAGGGATCAAGATCAACAGGGAGGAGGAAGGAGAATGGGTTGGAGGAATATATTGGCCATGATTGATTGGAAGAGCAGACTCAATGGGGTGAATGGCTCGTTCTGCTAATCTATCTTGTCGCCTTATTGTGCGCTTATGGATACACTGCAGTTATTGCAGGAAATTAAAGCTCAGTGCAGCGGTAACATATTACCAATGGATAGAAGATTCACTGGCTCATAAGAAGCAGTAGGCAGAGAGAAATTAGTCATTTTCCGGTTGGCAAGATGGAATGGGTGGTGTGCCACATGGGTATGGTGGTGAGTTACCAATCTGTTATAATTGAGAGAATGACATGGATGAAGTGACCAATGTCATGGTTGGTAATGTTGCAGATGCCACAAAGACATGTAGGAAAGGAAGTTAGAAAGCAAAGCTAAACATAAAGGATGATTACAGATTGACAAATGGACATAGAGAGCTTAATTTGTAGGTATTTGGCAAGATTAGATTAGATTCCCGACAGTATGAAAACATGCCCTTCGGCCCAACAAGTCCACACCAACCCTTTGAACAGCAACCCACCCAGACCTACACATTTACCCCTAACAAATACACCTAACACTATGGGCAATTTAGCATGGCCAATTCACCTGACCTGCACATCTTTGTACTGTGGGAGGAAATTCACACAGACACAGGAAGAATGTGCAAACTCTACACAGTCAGTTGCCTGAGGTGGGAATCCAACCCAGGCCCCTGGCACAATCAGGCTAACCACTGAGCCACCATGCCACATGAAGCATAATGTGGGAAAATAAGAAAATGTTCATTATGGCTGGAAGAATAAAATATAAATGATGGGAGGTTGCAGAGCCCTGAGTTGTGGAAGGATTTCCATGTCCTCCTTCAGAAACTGCAAAATGTTAAAATGAAGGTTCAGGGAAGTTTAAAAGATACTTTTGTTTCTAAAGTTAATTAAATACAAAATTGGTGAGATGATGCTGAAGTTATAAAGGACATTCCCAGGGCCACATCTGCAACAGTGTACAGCACTGGGATCCTTATTGGAGGAAGGATGTAAATGTTTTGAAGCAGCTCAGAGAATGTTTCAACTAATAGGTGGAATGGACAGGTTGTCTTTTGGGGAAAGTTTGAGCTGGTGATGTTTTAAATGGCCAGAGTTTAGAAAAGGTACAAATGACTTGAATCCTTACTGTGTGGAAACAGGCCATTTGGCCCAACAAGTCCACACCAACCCTCTGAAGAGTAACCCTTCCAGACTCATTCTTGTACTCAATTACTCAACGTTTACCCTTGCCAGAAAAGATACCTGTAATTGGAATTCACGATGAGACAAGAAGCGCTCATTTATGTAAAGTGAGATTAGAGTGTCCAGAGAAGACAGGGAAAGTCGAGGTAATAATCTAATTGTATATGATGTAGATACAGGAGATGCTGTTCTGATTAAGCAACATTCTTATAGGCATAGCCCTCTAAAGTTGGTATAGGTTCAAAAGGAGATTGAATGCATGCTCCAAGATGACATATTCGCACTAAGTTACAGTGACTGGAGGTCCCCCATAGTAATGGTGTCCCAACGGTTACGTGTGAACAATCACAAAGTCAATACAGTTACAAAGACTGATGCATATCCGATTCCTCGTTTGGAAGACTGTGTTGAGAAGGTGGGACAAGCAACTTACACTTCTAATTTGGACTTGCGCTGAGGACACTGGCAGGTACCTTTGTGAGAAAAAGCAAAGGCAATTTTGGCTTTCATAACACCAAATGGTCTAAATCAGTTTAAACTCATGTCATTTGGTATGAAAAACACACCAGCCACATTTCAGAGACTAACCAATTAGGTCATTGCCAGATTACCCAATTGTGTCGTATATATCAATGACCTGGTGATTTTTAGTCACTCACAGACTTGGAAGGGACTATAGTTGTACTCCTGCCACTGAATGCCTCCATCTCTCATCTGAGTCTCTGCAATGCTTCGACAATCACGCTTTCTTGTCTGGCACAGGCACAATTTTTAAATTAATTGGTTGTAACAACAAGCTCCATCTAAACAGTTGAGCATTTTTGTCCTTTGATTTCTCCACAAAACTCTGAAATGTTGCAATAGCAACACTAAGGTCAAAGTCTCTTCCTCAACAGTTGAATATTTTGATGATGAATGTTCAACTTCCTGGAGAAATTCCTGATAGCTCTTTCTATCTTCTCGTGGTCTTCTTGTAAGAGCACATCACCAAATCCACGTCACTTGCATCAATAGCCCCCTTGAAAGCCTTTGCACATTTAGGTGGTGAACACAGCTTTCAGGGTCTCAAATGCCTTCTGACAGTCTGCTGCCCACTGACACTTCTTGCCTTTCTTAAACAGTTCAATGAGTGGAGCAGCCACACTGTTAAAATTTGGCACAAATATTTCATAAAGTCCACTTAATCCCAGGATCCGCAGTACTGCACTTTTTGTCACTGGTTTGGGAAACTCCCCAATTATCTTTGTTTGTACTTCCCCTGGGACTATTTGTCTGTGTCCAGACTTGGAAAGGACGATAGTTGTGCATGTTTGCACATTTATAATCAATGTAATTGCCCATTGTGTTAGGTGCATTCCTTAGAAGGAAATAAGTCTGGGTGGGATACTCTTTGGAGGGTTGATGTGGACATGTTGGGCTGAAGGGCCTATTTCAACACTGTAGGGAATCTCTTCTAAAATAATTTATGACCCAGGTTTGCATCCTGACACAGTAGGTGGTGGAATTTAAATTCAACAAAAGATTTGGAGTTCGGAGTCTAATGATGACAATGAATCTATTGCCGATTGTTGGAAAGCTCATCTGGTTCATTAGTATCCTTTAGGGAAGGAAACTGCCATCCCTACCTGGTCTGTACTACATGTGACTCCAGACCCACAGCAATGTGGTTGTCTCTTAACTCCCCCCTCTCAATGTGTTTTCCCATAGTGTCAGCGGCAGCTTCAGAGAGAGGGCGGGATCAGAATCTGAGACCAACAGATTGGAATGTTACAACAATGGACAGGGATTTATCCTGGGGTCTTCACTATCTTTCTCAGGATTGGGGATATTTAAAAAGCAGTTTGAAGCCTTACTGATGATAATTCAGGCGGGTTACTTTCCCTTCCTCGCTATTGTTGGTGTTCCTGGAAGGTATATATTTTTCCATCTGTTAATTCTGTAAATCATTCTGATCACCATAACTATTTCTATCATCTACATTTCGCAAAGGTATAAAATATTGGATTTGCTTTAAATCACAAACTCCAATCCTATTCCATGAATTTCATACCCTTCACTTACAAGCATCTAAGGAGGAACAATGTCTTCATCCACACAATGGCTCCATTTTGCCCTGAGCAGATTTACATCTCAATATCCTAACTATCATCAAACCTGTCCACCACCATCTCCATAATGTCCCCAATCTTCACGTCTGCCTCGGTGCTGTTTCTGAATAAACCACCATCCAAATCTTTTGAATTGCAGTTAGATCTGGCGTGTCCTTTGTCCCCAAAGTAGCTACTCGATTTTGAGCCTGATTCCCGTTAGTTGGAACAACTAAAATGGCTGATGCAGCCACCTCCTTAGCAGCTGAATTAGCACGGGCATTTCCTCGTTGTCCCGGAGTGTCCCTCCTTGTGTGTCCGGTGCATTTAGTAACAGCCAATTGACAAGGAAGCAGCATAGCATTGAGGAGATTTTTAACCCAAAGAGTATTTGGAATGGGATTCCCCGTCAAAGTAAGGGAGCCTCGTTGCTGCCACAGGAAGCCAAGGTCATGCTGATGCGGATCTGGAATCATTGTAAATGTTAACAATTTTATCAGTGGCGAGAATAAAACCTCTGGTAAGGGCAAAAAGCTCGGCTTTCTGTGCAGAGACAGGGGTCTGAAAGGCAGCAGACTCCTGAACAGCAGTGTCTGTTGCGATAGCATAGCCTGACTTTCCATCGGGGAAACAGGAAGTACCATCAACATAAAATCAGGGGAGATCAGGAATTTCAAATAGGAGGTCTGCGAAATCCGGGCAAGGAGCAGGAAGGAAATGATTCCCAAACAAACAGCAATGCGGGAGGTCTGGAAGATCGTCAGGGGGTTGCTTAAGAATGGCAGCAGGATTCAAAGTGAAGCAGTCACGAAATGAGAGGTAAGGGTTCTGCAACAGTGAGACCTCATACGGCTCAGACGAGCTTGGGTGAGATGTTGGGTCTGCTGAGAAGTGAGAAGGTTAACAACAGAATGCGAGGTGTACACTTGTACGGCTGGTGAAGGGTCAGATTAGAAGCTGCCTGTACGAACAGGTGGACAGCAGTTAGGATGTGAGTGTATGGAGGGAGGCCACAGGCAACAGGATCCAATTTAGTGAAATAATAGGCCACCAGGCGACAACGGTCACCATGCTGCTGAGTTGGGACATGCCCATTTGTGAGGTACTTTGCTTTAACAGTATTCTGAGCGCGAGTCCAGAGATCAGGCTATTTAGGAATTGGTGTTGAGGGATCGAAAGTGCTCATTGAAAACCTTGCTGAAAAGGAGCTTTTGCGAGTAGTGTTAGTACATTGGATTTTGTATGATGTTTGAATTCAAAGTGATTTTTAAAAATGCGGTTAAATACCTGAGTCAGGCAAGCCATGACGACACACAGGCACAAGTTAGCTTCAGTGAATTGGGAAAGTACATGAAAAAGACTTAATGGAAGAGAGGCAATATCTGTTATTTATAGAAACACTGTAAGGTATACAATATAAATATATCCCTCCAAGGTGCCAGACATTGTGGTATGGATTTAGAAAAAAATAGGACCCAGCAAAGGAGGACCAGGAAATGATGAGAAAGCCAAAAATGCAAGCTACCAAAAAATAAAGACTGACGAAAAGCTTATATCAATATTTGAAAAGGTATATGAAAGCAAGGTCCAATGTGGAACAGTGAATTTGCGGACAGGCTACTTGATTGTAGAGAAAAGAGAAATTACAGCGAAACTAAAGAGTTACTTTGTATCTGTCTCCATGGTGGAAGATCCCGAAAATTTCCCATAAACACCATATGACCATGGGACTTGTGGAAATGAAGTTTAAAATCGTTCATGTCAGTGATGAGGTAGTTGTAATGCACACCAGAAATTCGGAGGAAGCAGCATAGACATATTGATTGCATCAGTGATCACTGTGTTATTTTCCTTTACATTGTACAAAGACAGGAAGCTATTCTGGATAACTGGAATGTTCCGAATATAATTCAATGATGTAAGAAGGGAAGAAGAGGGAGAGAGGAGAACTCTAACGCAGTTAACTTCTCATCCACAGCAGGGAATCTGCTGGAATTTATCATTAAGAATGTGATATTGGGTACTGAGAAATTATTAGCAAAATTGGAGAAAATGATAATATATTTATGAAAGGAAAACTGTAATTGAGAAACTTTTTTCAAAAATTTGTTTGAAGATGTTTTTGTAGATACAGCCAAGGGAGAAGCAATGAATGTGGTATAGCTAGATATTCAGGAGGATATTTAAAGACCTCATACAGCGAGTGTCAAATAAAATTAAACTGAAGGGTACTGGGGGAACATGTGCAAATGGAATGTTAAAAGTTGGGTTTACTTTCATTTAAAGTTAATCGGAATATAGAAGTAAAGACATCCTGCACCAGTGTTGGTGAGATTGTGTCGGGATTATCGTGCACAGTATTGGTGTCCCAAATTAAGAAAGAATATATTGACTACAGAAGAAGTGCAATGGACATTCTCCAGATTAATCCCTCAGATGGCAGGATTGTCTGATGAAGAAACATGGTGTATGTTCTCCAAAGTTTCAAAGAATCCGATGTTATTGAAGTGAAGCTGAGAACATATGCACCATGGAGACTGACTAAAGAAGGGGAATATTGAGAGCAAGCAAGTTTCGGGAGACTGGTGAGAGCAGGCAAGATTAGGGAGAATTCCAAGATATTCTACAAGTGCATCGAGCAGAAAAGAGTCACCAGGGAACGATTAGGGCCTATTAGAAATCAAGGCGGCAATCTGTGTGTTAATCTATGTCGCGACGATTGGTTGTTCCATGAATATTTCACTGGAGGTTTCCTTGGGAGAAGGAGGATGCAAGTACAGAATTTGAGGAGTTGGACTGTGAAGCTCTTGAACAGATTGATTTAAGGTGCAAGAGTTTGATGGTTTTGGCTGGTATGAAATTGGACAAATCCCCAGGTCTGGGTGAGTTGCTTCTCAGTCTACAATTTGAGACAAGAAGGAATGCCCCTGACCCAAATGTTTAATTAGAATCTGACCACAGGGGGACGTGCCAGAGCACTGGAGAGCAAAGAATGTAGTTCCACTTTACAGGAAGGGTAACGGGGATAGCACTGGGAACCATCGATCAGTGAGGGTCAGATCAGAGTTAGAGAAACTACTGGAGAAAATAAGGAAGGAGAAAATTAATCTCCATTTCGAGAGGCAAAGTTTGATCAGAGATAGAGTCATGCTGACTATCAGAGGGAAGCCTTGCGTAATGGAATTTATTGATGGTTTTCGAGGGTGGTCGTTATATGGTTTTTCAGCAAGGTCTTTTACAAATCAACACTTATTGAATTGATGAACAGGGGTAACTTGACGATTTGCATTCAGCACTATCTTACTGGCAGGACACAGGGTAGTGGTAAAAGGCTGTTTGTGTGACTGGAGACCAGTGTCCCCAATGTACCATAGGGATTAGTACTGTGTCCCTTATTATTTGTGGTATTCATAAATGATGTAAATGTGAATGTTGAGTGAGTGGGTGGAGTGTGATAAGTAAGGTTGTGTTTGACATAAAGATTGGCTGGGTGGTTGGCAGTGAGAAGGAAGGTGTTACATTGCAGGAAGAGACAGATGGAATACTCAGATGGACAGAACAATGGCAGATGGAATCTTACCCTGAGAAGTAGGAGGTGATGTACTTTGGAAGAAGGAACTCGACAGGCAGCACACGAGGAGGCTCAGAAGAATGTTCTCCACAGATCCATGAATGTGTCTGGAGATGGTAATAGATTAGTAAAGAAGGAATAGGGGACAGTAAGCCTTGCCTTTCTTGATCGAGGATTAGTTTATAAATCATATGCAGCACTTTGTTTGGGCTAAGGTGGAATATAGTGTGCAGTTCTGGTCACCACAATACAGGAAGGATGTGGTTACACTGGAGGGGGTGCAGAGGAGATTCACCAGGATGGTCATTGGGATGGAGCGTATAAGCTGTGAATAGAGACTGGATAAGCTCGGGTTGTTTGCTTGGAAGCAGACAACGCTGAAGGGGATGGGATTCAGTAGCATTAGTTACAAAAGGAATGACAGGGTGAATAGAAAACAGCAATTTCTTTTTGTCAAAGGGCCATTTAAAGTGAAGGGTTTGAGGTTCAGGGAGGATTTGAAGAATTTGTTTCACCCAGGGGATGTTGGGTGTCTGTAATGCACTTCCTGTGAGGTTAGTTGTCACGAGTAAATTCACAACCATTAAAAAGCATCTGGATGAGCATTCGAAGTGCTCCACGAGGAGGTTGAACAGTTCATCCACTTCACCAACACCTTCCACCCCGACCTCAAATTCACCTGGACAGTCTCAGATTCCTCCCTCCCCTTCCTCGACCTTTCTATTTCTATCTCAGGCGACCGAATCAACACGGACATCTACTACAAACCGACCGACTCCCACAGCGACCTGGACTACACGTCCTCCCACCCTGCCCCCTGTAAAAACGCCATCCCATTCTCCCAATTCCTTCATCTCCACCGCATCTGCTCCAAGGAGGACCAGTTCCAAAAACGTACAACCCAGATGGCCTCCTTCTTCAAGGACCGCAATTTCCCCCCCGAATTAGTCGACGATGCCCTCCACCGCATCTCTTCCACTTCCCGCTCCTCCGCCCTTGAGCCCCGCCCCTCCAACCGCCACCAGGACAGAACCCCACTGGTCGTCACCTACCACCCCACCAATCTCCATGTACAGCGCATCATCCGCCGTCATTTCCGCCACCTCCAAACGGACCCCACCACCAAGATATATTTCCCTCCCCTCCCCTATCAGCATTCCGTAAAGAGCAATCCCTCCGTGACTCCCTCGTCAGATCCACACTCCCCACCAACCCAACCTCCACTCCCGGCACTTTCCCCTGCAACCGCAGGAGGTGCAAGACTTGCGCACACACCTCCCCCCTCACCTCCGTCCAAGGCCCCAAAGGAAACTTCCATATCCACCACAGATTCACCTGCACCTCTACACACATCATCTATTGCATCCTCTGCACCCGATGTGGGCTCCTCTATATTGGGGAGACAGGCCGCCTACTTCCGGAGCGTTTCAGAGAACACCTCTGGGACACCCGGACCAACCAACCCAACCACCCTGTGGCTCAACACTTCAACTCCCCCTCCCATTCCACCAAGGGTATGCAGGTCTTTGGACTCCTCCATCGACAGACCACAACAATACGACGGTTGGAGGAAGAGCGCCTCATCTTCCGCCTAGGAACCCTCCAAGCACAAGGGATGAACTCGGATTTCACCAGTTTCCTCCTTTCCCCTCCCCCCACCTTGTCTCAGTCAAATCCATCGAACTCAGTACCGCATTCCTAACCTGCAATCTTCTTCCTGACCTCTCCATCCCCCACCCCAGTCTGACCTATCACCCACACCTTGACCTCTTTCCACCTATCGCGTTTCCGACGCCCCTCCCCCAAGTCTGTCCTCCCTACCTTTTATCTTAGCCTGCTGGACACACTTTCTTCATTCCTGAAGAAGGGCTTATGCCCGAAACGTCGATTCTCCTGTTCCCTGGATGCTGCCTGACCTGCTGCGCGTTTCCAGCAACATATTTTCAGCGCTGAGCACTGGAAGTGTCATACCATTCACGGCTTCATGCGTTGTCGGACAGTTGGACAATTGTAGATAATACTGTGTATCTGACCATAGAAAATCAATGCTTCTGTGATTGTATGAGTTTGGAAGATCAATCATTGAACAATTTAAGACAAGGAATTGATGGGCTTTTGAAGATCACATTCAGAAGGGCCGGAAGAGTGAATTGTAATAATTTAGAAATTTATGATAATTGGGAAGTTTCGAGAAAGCAAGTGCAGTTTCCTTCCTGTCTCAAACCAAAGAATGGAGGACAGGGAAATGGCAGAACTACGAAGCAACTACTTCAGTCCTGTCTTTATATAAGAAATCAAAAGCAACAAAATCTTCCCAGTAATACTAGGAAACTTAAGTCTGTTGAGAAAAATGGAATATAATGAAATTAATAAATAAATTGTGTTGGAGAAATTATTGGGAATGAAATAATGAGCACAGATAAAGCCAATATCGATTTATGAAATGCAACCCATATTAAAGAAACGGGTCGATACGTTATGGAGAAGGAATGAAGCAATGCATTTAGATTTTCAAAACATTTTTGATAAAGTCCAAAGCAGATATTACATAATTGAATGTTATGGGATTGGGGGTAACATATGGGAGCGCTGACAGGAGACAGTGAGTAGGAATGAAACCATGGTGATCTTGGAGTTCAAGCCTGGTATCATATAACAGGGAGTGGTGCTGGGCCCCAACTATTCACAATAAATCAAAAATCTTCTTGTGGAAATCGAAAGCAATATTTCCAAGTTTGCTGACGTTACTTATCAATATCAGATTGTAAGTAGTGAGGACGATATAAAAAGAAAACCTCCAAGGTGATTGTGACAAGTGGACTGAATGGGAACAGATGTGGTGGATGAAGAACTGTGTGGATAGATGTGACCTTGGTCATTTTGGTGAGAAAAATAGAACGGTAGCCTCTCATTTGAATAGGGATTCATTAAAAAAATGTAGATTTATAAAGTAACATGATCCTTTTGTGGTTGTTTTCTTCTGGTCAGTATCGGGTAGCGACTTCTGATGCAAGAAGCCAATACAGGGAAGAGGATTGGCACACCAACCAGTGTACATAGACCACCAAGTGGGTAGCTGTGACATTGAAAAGGATCTGTGTCTTCTTGTACACCAGTTACTGAGAGCAATATAGCAGAAACAGAAAGCAGTTAGGAAGCTTATTGGTGTGCTGATCGTCATTTCAGAAGGATTTGAGTACAGGAGTAAGGATGTCTTACTCCAGATGAACCTCATCGGGAACATTGTGCAGTGTTGTATGCAGTTTTGTTCTCTTTATCTAATAAAGGACAAACCTGACATTGAGGGAGTGCAGTGAAGGATGACCAGACTCATCTCTGGGATGATAGGCTTGTTATGTGAGCGGAGTTTGGGTCGTCTGGGTCTGTATTCCATGAGTTTTAGGAAAATATGCAGAGATCACAGGGTAATATATAAATCTCTGACTGGGTGTGACAGATTCGAAGCAGCAATGGTAATTCCTGACAGGGAGGTGAAAAACAAAGGGCTACAGTATTCGGTACAGGCAGATCAATCTGCACTGAGATGAGAATAAATGTCTGCACTCAGACCCTGGTGAACATGAGAAATTTTCAATCACATAACATTGCTGAATCCAAGCACTGAATATAAATAAGGATTTGTAGACACTAAATGAATGGGGAAAGATGTATTGAGGAGATGTTTTATTACGGATTAGAAAGGGGGAGGCTCAATGAGTTGAATGGCCTATGCCTTTCCCAATGTTTCTGTGTAGTCTGTGGGAAAGCTCTGTAAATGTTGTCACAAGCTCTCAGATATTAGGAAGAAGGCGTCTGCAGGGTCAACATGACTGTGTTCAGCGTTCCCTTTTCTGATACCGAGGCTGGTGCGAGCTGTTCTGTACAGTTTTGTCCCTTAAGACCTCAGAGCTGTTTGATATAATTGAGTATCTTTCTTGGCCATGTCAGAAACCATTGAAAAGTTTATCACATATCTGTGTGTCTGAAGTCACTTTGAAGCCAGACCAGGAAATCACGTAAGATTTGCTTCCTGGAAGTACATTGGAGAAACAAATTGCTGTTTACGATTGACATTGGCTTCAAGGTTACTGTTATTGACACGAGATTTAAGAGCTGAATATTTTATTAATTGTTTTTAATTCCTACCAGCTACCAAAACATTAGGCTGGTCTGGATTAGTAATCCAGTGACATTTCCGCAACCACACCATCTCCACAAGGGGACTCATCAGAAACCACTGTAAATAGGATTTTTCTGTGCTGCTTGACAGCTATGTCAAAAAGAACTTCCACCAATTTGAATATCATAATGACACTGAGGGTGTGAGAAATGATCAGATTGTGATTAATTTCCTCTGAGGGGAATGGATGTAGAAGAGCAACGTTCCACATGGTCACGTAGATGTCAGAATTGGAGTTGGAATGAAGCAGCTTCCCCAGGGACATGGCTTGTTGTGCAGCTTGAGGTGGATCACTGACTCAACACTTCTGGCTGAGGATGGTGCATCCTGAACTTTTGCACTGTTGTGCTGGGCTGTTCCATGATTGAGGATTGAGATATTTGTGAGCACCTTCCTCCATTGAGCTGTTTAATTTTCCATCGCCATTTATGACTGGATGTGGAGAGCTTAGATATTTTCTGTTGTTCTTGGAATAATTTCATCCTCTCAATCAGATATTAGTTCTGCTGTTTGGAATGGAAGGGCTTATGCCTGAAACGTCGATTCTCCTGCTCCTTGGATGCTGCCTGACCTGCTGCGCTTTTCCAGCAACACATTTTTCAGCTCTGATCTCCAGCATCTGCAGTCCTCACTTTCTCCCTGCTGTTTGGAGTCAAGTGCGGTAGCTTTAATGGTTGTCATCAGGTTTAGGTACACATGGTTCTGACCCTGGCATGTTAACCGGCACTCTTGACCGATCCATAGATTGGCTTGATGGTAACGGTAGACTCAGGGATTATCCTGGACAAAAAGTTACAGGTTGTGTTTGAATACAATTTTGCTTCTCCTGCTGCTGTGGTCTGCAATATGACATGAATGTCAAGTTTAAGCTGCAGTACAATTCTGCTGCCTGTCTCCCCATTCACATCGAGACCGAGTCATCCATCAGTGACCTACTCTGGTTTCGGATGTGGTAACATTTCCATTTTAATATTCCCATTCTTCCGTGGGTGTCTCCATGGTATCATGCCTCCAATTTGTCACGTTCCTCAAAACCCTTTCAAATATTCATCTGAACCTTTTTCCCTTCTTTAGTGCCATTTTCTGTGCTTAAAGTGAATGTGTTTCCCTCTGTTTCACTCACTGACAATGATTAAGAGCTCTGTAGTGTCAGAGATGCTAGCGTTATGTAGTTTCAGAACCAATGAATTTGTACACGTCTTGTTATCATTCACTTCCCGGTGAACAGCGCTCCACATTTGACAGGGCATTTGAATAGTTTTAACACACGTCTTTGAAACTTGTTCTAGAACAGAAATTGCTGGAGAAATGAAGCAGGTCTGTCAGCATCAGAGGAGTGACAACAGAGTTATTCTTTCGGGTTCAGTGACTCTTCTTCAGAGCTTCCAGTCTCTCCAGCAATTTTTTGTTCTTGTTCCAGATTTCCAGTGTCCACGGGTCTCTGTTTTATTGAAAATGTGTTCTGTACCTATTCATCTCGAGAGAAACTGAACAGGTCCAACAGCAACAGCGGAGACAGAGAGACAGAGAAACAGATAGTGTTTCAAGTCCAGAATGACTCTTTTCAGAAATGAAAAGGATTGGAAAATGGGCTTTGTAATAACTTGACAGAGGTGGGGGAGGAGTGACGGGAAACAGGTTGTGGAGATGCAGTGCAAAAGGCAAACGGGCTTTTAATTGGAAATGGGTTCTCTTAGTTGAGTGCAAGATAAATAAGATACAAGCAAGACAAGGTCATACGGTCACAACGAGGCAGAATATATGAAAAAGGGAGAACAGTCATAATGGGGTGAGGCTGTGAAGTTATCGAATTGGATATGAAGGCCTACAGGTGAGGTGTTACTCGAGCTTGGGTTGTGCTTCATTGGAACATTTGCAGCAGCCCAGGACTGAGATGTTGGCATGAGAGCGAGGTAGGTTCTTGTAATGAGAAGGTCCAAGGTTATTCCGACAAAGTGGAAGTATTCCTCAAAGCCGTTTGGTCTGGTCATGTGCAGGAAACTGCATTGTGAGCAGCAATGACAGGAGACTGGATTAAACAAATCCAAGGGAAATGCAACTTCACCTGAGAGATGTGTGTTGGGTTGCAAAGAAATAAGGAACGAGTCCGTAAATTTCAAATATCCAGCTTTCTTTCTACTTGTGTGATGACGCAACAGCTGCACACTGAGACCTCGGCAGCAACATCTTTAATTGTGTTTTTTCTTTTTTTAATTTATTTAGTCACAAGTTGTTCCCCACATTCTAACAGTAAGGTCTAGGCAACAGTCTGTGTGTCATGTGTGCTCCCGTCTGCTTTGAACTGATTCCTTTTGTGTCAACCACACTTGCAAGCCTGCTCTTCGCAATAGCATTTGTAACTTTTACCCTTGTTATGCTGTCACTTAATCACACAATTTTCAATATACCCCACAATTTCCTTGCTTTTGCACTCTATACCTCTATGTACAAACGTAAAGATTCACTAAGCCTTCTTAACTAGAGTTTCAACTTGCCTGGCCACTTATATTTTGCAGTGGGGTCTGTGTGTGCGTGTGTGTGTGTGTGTATACCTTCTTGCAGTAGGTACTGTATGATTGTATGACTGTATCCATGAACGCACAGCTCAGGGCAGCTTTCCAAACCCTGGAGGTAATGAGCTCGATGTTCACAAGGTTCTCGGGCGAAAAAAAAACTGGTGGCCACTGTGAGACCAGTCGGGAGGTTGATATTTCATGACTAATTTGTTTGTTTCCATCATAATTGAAGCATATTCAGAGATTGATCAATCATTCTGTTTCAGTGTAAGTGATATTCCTTTTCGTACTTGAATAACATTCGACTCTGCTTCGCCTCCCTTGACAAGGCAATGCACTATGGGATAGTGAATAGGATAAAGGGAACACACTGGTGTGTGAACATTACAAGACCAGTTGGAGACCTGGGTTTACTGCATTTCCATTTTACAAAGGCAGGCAGTGAGGACTTACAACCTTCAAGTTCTAATGAGTTTACATTTTCTGGCTTGTTCGGAACTCATTGAGTGAAAGTAGTCCAATGAACAGAGGAAGACTGAGACAAAGTTAAGACAGAAAGGAAAAGCATGAAAGAACAGTTTTTCTATAATTCTCTGATCCTCAAGAAAGGAATCTCCTTATAAACTTCTCACAACTGATTTCTAACTTACTGAACAATTTCTAATCTCTGAGTTGGTTTTTCTAGTTCTTTCATTACACACCGTCGCTAACATCCATGAAAATGATCAGAATTAGGAACACAAACTCTTGAATTGCACTGTAGAATAAATTTTAAGGGAGAGTGTGGCCCTGAGCCGGGCTGGGGCCGGGGAGAGTAGCTGGTGGTGCACAGCTGTGAGTGTGGAGTGGATGATCTGGAGGGAGAACCATTTCTTATTGTTTTAGAGTTGCTGTGGATGTCCTGCTCAGGTCCAAATGTTGATGGTCTGATGTAGTCCGGAGTCCATGGGGATTCAGGCGGTTCCCTGAGCAGGCGCTGAGGTAGGAGATTTGGCTGTGGTAGCAGGTCTGTATCAAGATGTGGGTGAAGAGCCTTTGAATCCATACCCATTGTGTTTTCCCAGCCACAGCCTGTGAACCCATTCCCTTGCAATGGCATATAACCCATCCCCCACTCTATTCTCCTCACAACGTAAGGTATGGAGACCCTGAGAGAAGTGAGAGAGAGCAAGATTGTAGGAACTGTGTACGAGTGAAGGAGAGAGTGAAGGAGAGCATGGGAGAGATGTACGTTGAAAAAGAATGCAAATGATGGAGAGGGAATGAGAAAGACAGACTGTGTGAATGTGTGGGAGGGAAATGTGGAGGGAGAGAGGTGAATTCTGCCCATGGCCAGGTCAGAGTGGGTGACCCAGAGAGGAAAATAAGGACAGAGAGACTTAAACCCAACTACTGAGCTTGACCCTGGTCCCCTCCCCTTCCCTGAGGATCCCTAGGATTGAGTCTGGCTTTCTCCAGCTTCGCTTCTTCAACACAAAGACCGAAAAACAGCATAGTTTGCACTGCTGCTTGGCACATATTAATTAACATTTTAATTATTTACAAATTGAAGTTTTAAATACGTGGGTGGCACAGTGGTTAGCTCTGCTGCCTCAGCGCCAGAGACCCGGATTCAATTCCTGCCTCAGGCGACAGACTTTGTGGAGTTTGCACATTCTCCCCGTGTCTGTGTGGGTTTCCTCCGGATGCTCCGGTTTCCTCCCATGGTTCAAAGATGTGCAGCTCAGGTGAATTGGCTATACTAAATTGCCCATAGTGTTAGGTGAAAGGGTAAATGTATGGGTGGGTTGTGCTTCGGCGGGTCGGTGTGGACTTGTTGGGCCGAAGGGCCTGTATCCACACTGTAAGTAATCTAATCTAAATACAGTCACCTGAGTTGATAGAAGCATTGAAATATTTCCCTGTAACCTCCTTTGAGATACGTTTGGACAAACCAGCATTATTCTCAATCTGTTACCAGAGCGACCGGCTTCTTCATCGCGTAATATTGAACTGAAATGAGAAAATCCTGAATAGATTGATAAAGAGTGAATTTGATTGATTGATGAATTTGGGTAAAGGGATATTTCAGCACATTCTTCAGATGTTGTCTGAACTTAGTCTGGGTCACGGCATAAATCGCGGTGTTTGTGCAGCAACTGAGGAGCTGAAGCATGAAGCCCAATTCCTGCACAAACGGATATAGATACACAGACTGATACCCAAACCAAAACATCCGGTTACATATGGAGTACATCATTAACATTGACCATAATAGAATGAAATTGGCCGAGATCACAAACAGTAAAGTGATGGATTTTTTTCGATTCTGCATTTCTGTGTCACACTGAACGTCCCCATTAGCGTAGGCCCGGAGTCTCCTGCGAGCTCTGCTGGTCACTAAAATGTGTCTGCCGGTGAGAACATTGAGCAGCAAAATCAGGAGAAATGGGACACATGGGGTTAGAATGTGGTGGAGGAACTCGATTGAGACCCAGACACGAGAGGAATAAACACCGTTTGTTATGTCACAAAACCAAGGGGAGTGCATCAGCTCATACCAACCTGTGAACATAAAATACCAGAAAATGTTCTTTAAACAGCTCAGCACAGTCACTGCTCCCAGAACCACAGCCGCTGTTGTCTCACTGCAATATTTACTTTTCAGCTTCTGGCAACAAATGGCCACAAACCGATCACAGGTGAAAGTGACGGTGAACCAGACAGAACAGTCAGTGGCTGCATAAAGTAGCACGGCGTGGATATTACACACTGGGATGGAATCTAAGAAATCAAACTGTTCCTGATAAACAATGGGAATGTGTCTCAGTATCAGATCAAGGATAATGACCAGTAGATCAGCCATTGCCATGGCCCCCAGGTAATGTCTGACACACTGAGATAATCCACAATCTTTATAAAGCAGGACGTAGATCGTCACTACATTAACTGTGGGGAAGGAAAACAAACAATTAATCCATCAGCCTGGAGGCAACGTTACCAGTTTGATTGAGGACAGAGTGATATTTTCAAACGTGTTACGGTATTCAGAGATTGTTTTGTCCAGTAAACTGAGCTGAAAAACAAATGGTAATTACTGGTTTGCTTTCAAAAATGGGATGCAAAACATAAGAAATCTTTCCTCCCCAAACACATGGACACACATCCATAAGAACAGATGGTTTCTAGAACATCCCATACACTCGATCACTCGAGAGGCATAGATCACTTCTTTCCAGTTCCTCATATGGAGAATGAGAAGGTTGCCATCATGAATTACTCTCTCCCAGTCCCATTGAGACAAATGGAGTTTGTGGGGAGGGTGGAAAATTCCTGTCTTTTAGTCGATATTGTGTTTGATTTGCTGTCGTGAAGAAATGTCAGCTCAGGTAAAAATGTATTCATCCCTTTAACTACACCAGAGTGCAGTGGGAGCTGAGACATTGAGTAAATGAAGGATTATGGAGAGGGGGCAGGAAATAGGAAGTGAGGCCAAGATGACACCAGACATGATTGTATAAAATGGCAGATTGGGCTCGAGGGGCTGAATTGCTGACTGGTGCACGTTGTTTGTATTCAGCCCTTTGAATGTGCTACACAGGAATGGGAGAGGACATGGTGATCAACCAGGAAGCAGACACTCAGGATAAGTCAGTCTTGTTCCGTTTGACAGCAAGTAACTAATGGAGACACACAGTCAGCAGTGCTGGATCCTCAACTAGTTCGAATCTGTATCTGGGATTTTGAGGAGTGGAACAAATGTGTTTGAACTAAGTTTGGCGGTGACACCAAGATAAGGGAGACCATGGCCTGGTGGTATTATCACTGTATTCTTAATTCAAAACCAAAATCATATCCAGGGACCCGGGTTTCAATCCCAACATGACACATAATGGGATTCAAACTCAATAAATATCTGGATCTCATACTCTAATTGAACCGTTGGGAAAATTCTTCTGGTTCATGAATATCGTTTAGGGAAGGAAACTGCCATTCTTAGCTGTCTGGCTGATATACGTTTGCTGACCCATGATGTGTAACTGCCCTGTGACCAATTAGGGATGGACAATAAATGCTGCCCAGCCAGCAACACCCTCATCAAATGAGTTGAATAAAAATGCAGGAATTTAACTTGTCAAGAGAAAGTGAAGCGATTGCAAATGGATATAGACAGGCAAAGTCAATAGATAATAGTTTGGCAGTTAGACTATAACACAACATCTTTGCTGTCAATTTTTGTCAGGAAGAACGGAAGGCAGAATGTCACTGAAATGGAGAGAGATTACAGGACATAGTGGCACAATGTGTACTGGAGGGCTCACTCTGACCCATTCAGACATGGCAAGTGTTGCTCCATCTCCCTGATGGTCAGCTCCCTGATGTTCCCAGTGGTTCCATTGCTCTCAGTACACACGGAATGTTTTGATGTGATTGGTTGACGGCAGGGTGTGGTGATGTGAAGTGTTTCAAGAGTGCAGCCATTATCCAAGAGGTCATTCTTCCTTTCTTCATGGAGACCTGAAGATGATGGGAATGGCTGAGTGTTTCTGATGGAAGAGGCTGTGGATGCTGCCAGGACAGTGGGCATTCACCAACATGATGTACTGTGCTTGGGCACACTGCAACATTAATTCAGTGAGAGTTCCTTCAGTTCCTCTACATCTTCACATTGACGTGGGGACCCCACAGAGCCAGGTACACCATCAGAAATCCCGCGATACTGGGAACACAAGGACACACTCAGCAGCTTTCAATTAAGGGAGAAAACATTGTAATCACCTCATCCAACAGAATATATCCTGTCACTGAACAGTGAGACGGAATTCAACATACTAGGAGGTGAAGGGTATGTCACCCACTCCCTGCCTGGAAATTTCCGGATCCTGGAAGCTGAATGAAATTATGACCCTAACAGCCATTGGCAGCTCCGTCCTCCTCCTGGTCGTGTTGAAGGAGGTGACACTGCTCTGTGACCAGCTCCTGTTAAATCAGGGTCCCATCACATTCTGCTCCTGGATTATGTGTAACTTGGGAAACTAGTCTTCGAAAACCCAGGGGTAGATACAACAGTTCCATTTCCCCACACACACTCACTCTATGGTTTCAGAGCTTCCTCTCTCTGCAGCCCCTGCTCCATTTGTTGTTCATGTTACAGATCCCGATGCTGTCACTACAGTCCCCATGCTCTGTCCAGAGTTGGGTCACCAAATCCTCAAGTCTTCCTGAGTGTCTGAACTAGCTCATAGCACAACTTCAGCAAACATTTCCCAGCATCGCCAATAACTTTTCAATAACAGGAGTCCGTAAGACATCCTTCAAATACTCTTTAGATGCCTGGTCTTTTGACAAATACTCAAGGGACATCCTTGAGTTATTGAACGCACAATCAGCAGAGAGGGACAAATACAGGCGTTCAGTGGACAGGCAGGGACCATGTTTTAAAGGGGTGAGTAAACGCTGCTATCCCACATGGAGCACCATTTGGGAAACACCAGGAGGTGAATGACAGTCCAACACACACCATTTCACTGTTTCTGATCTTCACAAATGCTAGTCTCGATACAAAAACCAAGGCCAGGGAAAGATACCAAGGGAAAGAAAGATTTGTAATAAATATAGAAACAGACAATTAATTAACTAAGAAGATGTGGTGGAAGCATAGCGAAGAAGTCTGGGGAGTGGGATGAACTGGAAGGTCCAAATTACAAGAATGATAACATTGAATATAGGAATTGCCAGATCAGCTGAAAGAGCTTGTTCTATCAAATTCTGAATCTGTCTCACAGAATCAGCCCAGACACCACAAACTGAGACAAGATGACATCCCAAGGTACAGAGCTATGCTGGCTGCACTAGTGCATTGCTCAGTAAAATGGACTATCTGCCCAGCCACGGGGAGATTGCAAACCTTTGCCAGTATATGATTACTCCACTTGCAGTGGATAACTGGATGGCAGGGGGAAATCTGCAGTTCATGCTTTGAGTGACAATAAATGGGGCTCCCACAAATTCATGTCTCAATGTTTTTGTTGTTGTGTGTGTGTGTGTCAGAGACAGAGAGAGTGTGTGTGCATGTGTGTGTCAGAGGCAGAGAGTGTGTGCGTGTGTGCATGTGTGTGCGAGACAGAGACAGAGTGTGTGTGTATGTGTGTGTCGGAGACAGAGAGAGAGAGTGTGTGTGTGTGTGCATGTGTGTCAGAGACAGTGTGTGTGTGTGTGTGTGTGCATGTGTGTGCGAGACAGAGACAGAGTGTGTGGGTATGTGTGTGTTGGAGACAGAGAGAGAGAGTGTGTGTGTGTGTGTGTCAGAGACAGAGAGAGAGTGTGTGTGTGTGTATGTGTGTCAGAGACAGAGAGAGTGTGTGTGTGTGTGTGTGTGTGTGTCTAGTCCATAACATCCTTCCTTTAGCAGGGTGACAAGAATTGTACTCAGCACTCCAAATGTGGCCAGACATTATCTTGTAAAGTCATAACATGATGTCCCAACTCCTTTACTTAACAGTCTGACCGATGAAGACACACATGCCTAACACCTTCTTTACTGCCCTGTCTACCTACAACTCCACTTTCAAGGCACTCAGCATCCCTGAGTCTCTCTGGTCATCCTCTGGGCCCTACTGTTGACTATGTAAATCCTGCTTTGGCTTGTATAACAAAACGCAACACCTCGCATTTATCTGCATTAAACTCCATCTACCGTTCGTCAACACACTGGCCCAGTTGATCAAGATCTTGTTGTCCTTTCAGATTAACTTCTTCACTGTCCACTAAACCACAAATGTTGGTGTCATCTATATGCTTAGATTAGATTGCTTACAGTGTGGAAACAGGCCCTTCGGCCCAACAAGTCCACACCGCCCTGCCGAAGCGCAACCCACCCATACCCCTTACCTAACACTACGGGCAATTTAGCATGGCCAATTCACCTGACCTGCACATCTTTGGATTGTGGGAGGAAACCAACGCAACGTCTCATACCTATCTATGTACAATTGCATTTGCCAGTACTCAGTCCACTTCCCCACCTCCTCAAGGTCCCTATATAATTTTTGTTAAACTTCCTCACTATCAATGATACCTCCTAATTTTGTATGATTTGCACATTTAATCATGCTTTGTACATTCACATCCAGATCATTTATGCGGCCTGAAGAAATGGCGACCAGTACAAGACACACATCAGTAACCATTCCCCTGCTGCCATGATAAGTTTTTTTAAAAAAATTCATTCATGGGATGAGGACATCACAGGCCAGGGCAGCATTTATTGCCCATCCCTAATTGCCCAGAGAGCAGGTAAGCATCAGCTACGTTGCTGTGCGTCTGGAGTCACATGTAGGCCAAACCAGGTAAGGATGGTATTTTCCTTCCAGGATGGAAATTAAGTGTGAACTAGATGGGTTTTTCCAACAATCAACAGCAGATTCATTGTCATCATTCAGCTCTTAATTACAGATTTTTATTGAAGTCAAATTCCACTGTCTGCCGTGGTGGGATTTGAACTGGCCTCCCCAGAACATTATCTGGGTCTCTGGATTAACAGTCCAGCATTAATACCACTAGGCCTTCACCTCTCCTATTGTATTCCGGATGATCCTTCACACTCACTGTTTCTCTATTCTAGCACCTACCCCCAGACAAGGCTCACGCTCCAGCACTCTCTCGACTGAATGCAGCATTCTCTCTCTTTCTCTCTCTGTTGCTCACTCACTTCCACTATATCCCTACAATAATAACACTGCATGGGTTCAACACTGTCGACTGACGTACCCCGGGCACTTCATCATTTCCTCCCACCTGCACCAGTACTAAAAGCAGGCCCACCCATTCTCAGCTTCACTCCATCCCTCGCTCCATTTCTCTCATTCCTGCAGAAACAGCCTGGAATAGGACAGAAAAGGCCAAGCTGGTAGTGGAGCTTCTGATATCCGTGCTCACAACCCCCTCTCCCCACACCCCCCGCCCCCCCCACACCTCCCCGCGCCATGTGGGGAGGACCCTGGTAGGAGCCGGAGAGGACTGGGATGACTCGTGTGGAGATTCTGAAACCTCCACGTCCCACCCACTCGAGTAAGGAGCAATGTTCAGTGAAGGATGATTCTCACTTTCAACCCACAGGTAGTTCCGTCTCTCCCCGGCACAACTCTGAAGCCGTGGCTCTGATGCCATCTCCTTTTTGTGTCGATCTGATACCAATGGAATCTCCACCCTCTCGGTGGACAGTAGGGTGGGCTCACAACAAGTCATCTCTACCACAGAGGCTCCCTCCTACACCACCTCCTATAAACAGCTCAGATACTGAATTTAATCTGTTCGATTTACTGCTCTCCCCACTTGTCCTTACATTGTCAATAATCTGTGCAATAATACGGCACAGTGGCACAGTGGTTAGCACTGCTGCCTCACAGCGCCAGAGACCAGTGTTCAATTCCCGTCTCAGGTGACTGACTGTGTGGAGTTTGCACATTCTCCCCGTGTCTGCGTGAGTTTCCTCCAGGTGCTCCGGTTTCCTCCCACCGTCCAAAGATGTGCAGGTTAGGTGAATTGGCGATGCTAAATTGCCCGTAGTGTTAGGTGAAGGGGTAAATGTAGGGGAATGGGTCTGGGTGGGTGGCGGGTTGGTGTGGACTTGTTGGTCCGAAGGGCCTGTTTCCACACTGTAAGTAATCTAAAAAAAATACACCCAGCGTCCTCTGCTCCTGCAACCCGATTATAACAGTGCAGTGTTTTTAATATTGTCTATCAATAATCTTCCGAACAAAGTGCATCTCGTCTCACTCCACTGCATTGATCCTCATTTGCCATTTACCTAGACACACCATCAACTTATTCATGTCCTGTTGGGGTTCCATACTGTCCTCCACACACTTTCCAATTCTTCCTGGTCTGGTATATGCAGCCACACTGCACACAGAACAAATGACACGCTCACAGGTGTCAGCAAGTGCAATACTGACACACTCCCCATGGAGAAACTGTATTACTGACAAACATCAGACAGAGCAAGAGAAATACTGACAACTGCAACATGAGGCAAGAGAAATACTGACAGACTGTCAATGCATTAGTGCGTGTCTCCCTGTATCTGTTTCTGTGTGTGTGTCTGCATGGTGTGGGTCTGGCAGCCTCTGTTGTGTTTAATGTGATGCAATGTCCTCCTGATATGAGTTTAGAGGATGGGTCACTCGACCTGAAGCGTTGGCTTTCGTTTCTATCCACAGATGCTGCCAGACCAGCTGGACCTTTTCTAGCAACTTCTGTTGTTGTCAATCCATGCTGGCCTCCCCACACCAACGTAAAGGTGGTGCTGGGGGGTGAAAACCATCAGGGATTCAGTCTGGGAGGGACAGAGGCAGGGCAGCAGCTCACAGCACCATCCAAACTCACAGCACCATCAACACAGCTCCCCCCCGCCCACCATCCCCCCCAACACAAAAGCACACACAAAACACACACACACACACAACACACACAACACAACACACACAACACACAACACACACACAACACACAACACACACACAACACACAACACACACACACACACAACACACACACACACCACACACACACACACCACACACAACACACACACCACACCACACACACACACAACACAAACACACACACACACAACACACACAACACACCCAAACAACACACACACACAACACACACAACACACACACACAACACACACACAAACACACACACACACACACTCTCTTACACAGACACACAACACACTCTCTCTTACACAGACACACACACACTCTCTCACACAGGCACACTCACGCACACACACACGCGCACACACTCTCTCACACAGACACACGCACACACACTCAAACACACTCACACACACAGACACTCTCACACACAGACACACACATGATCACACACACACTCACACACACACACACACACACACACTCACACACCAGGTTGGCGTCAAGAGGATTGTAGTTGCGCTGAGGCCCTCAGATTGGAAGATCCTAATGTGGAGAATAGCCCGTGCTCCCTCTGCAATGTGGAAATGATTTGTCTTTGGTCAATATTCCTGACACAGATTGTACACATTAAAAAGTATTTCCATTGCATTTATATCGAAGCAACTGCAAGTGAACAATTTTGTGAGGAGACAAGATGAATTTTACTGCACCTACAGGAACTTGCAATGTTCAGTGACCTAATCTGACAAGGAAGCTTCCATATGAGAAAGGATAGGAAAGTCTGAAAGTACACCAGCAGAGTTTGGCAATGAACAGCTTTCAACTAAAAAGGAACAGAGGGTGAGGGAGGGAGAAAGGTTTTGACTCCCTTTTCAATGATTTACCCCTAAGGGAGGGTAATAAAAAAAGGAGGGGGGGTGGCGTTGCTAATTAGAAATGGTATAACGGCTGCAGAAAGGCAGTTCGAGGGGGATCTGCCTTTGGAGGTAGTATGGGCTGAAATCAGAAATAGCTGAAAATGTGTTGCTGGAAAAGCGCAGTTTTTGGAACTGGTCCTCCTGGGAGCAGAAGCGGCGGAGACGAAGGAATTGGGAGAATAGGATGGCATTTTTACAGGGGGCAGGGTGGGAGGAGGTGTAGTCCAGGTAGCTGTGGGAGTCGGTTGGTTTGTAGAAGATGTCCGTGTTGATTCGGTTGCCTGAGATAGAAATAGAAAGGTCGAGGAAGGGGAGGAAGGGGAGGGAGGAATCTGAGACCGTCCAGGTGAATTTGAGGTCGGGGTGGAAGGTGTTGGTGAAGTGGATGAACTGTTCAACCTCCTCGTGGGAGCACGAGGCGGCGCCGATACAGTCATCGATGTAGTGGAGGAAAAGGGGGGGGTGGGGCCAGTGTAGTTGCGGAAGATGGACTGTTCCACATATCCTACGAAGAGGCAGGCACAGCTGGGGCCCATGCGGGTGCCCATGGCTACTCCCTGCCCCCTGTAAACTACACATCCTCCCACCCTGCCCCCTGTAAACAACACCTCCTCCCACCCTGCCCCCTGTAAAAACGCCATCCCATTCTCCCAATTCCTTCGTCTCCGCTGCATCTGCTCGCAGGAGGACCAGTTCCAAAAACGTACAACCCAGATGGCCTCCTTCTTCAAGGACCGCAATTTCCCCCCCGACGTGGTCGACGACGCCCTCCACCGCATCACTTCCACTTCCCACTCCTCCGCCCTTGAGCCCCGCCCCTCTAACCACCACGAGGATGGAACCCCACTGGTCCTCACCTACCACCCCACCAATCTCCAAGTACAGTGCATCATCCACCGTCATTTCCGCCACCTCCAAACGGACCCCACCACCAAGGATATATTTCCCTCCACTCCCCTATCAGCATTCCGTAAAGACCACTCCCTCCCTGACTCCCTCGTCAGATCCACACCCCCCACCAACCCAACCTCCACTCCCGGCACCTTCCCCTGCAACCGCAGGAGGTGCAAGACTTGCGCCCACACCTCCCCCCTCACCTCCGTCCAAGGCCCCAAAGGAAACTTCCATATCCGCCACAGATTCACCTGCACCTCCACACACATCATCTATTGCATCCTCTGCAACCGATGTGGCCTCCTCTCTATTGGGGAGACAGGCCGCCTACTTGCGGAGCGTTTCAGAGAACACCTCTGGGACACCCGGACCAACCAACCCAACCACCCTGTGGCTCAACACTTCAACTCCCCCTCGCACTCCACCAAGGAAAATGCAGGTCTTTGGACTCCTCCATCGCCAGACTGCAACAACACGACGGTTGGAGGAAGAGCGCCTCATCTTCCGCCTAGGAACCCTCCAACCTCAAGGGATGAACTCGGATTTCACCAGTTTCCTCATTTCCCCTCTCCCCACCTTGTCTCAGTCAAGTCCATCAAACTCAGCACCGCCTTCCTAACCTGAAATCTTCTTCCTGACCTCTCCGTCCACACCCCAGTCTAACCTATCACCCTCACCTTGACCTCTTTCCACCTATCGCATTTCCGCGCCCCTCCCCCAAGTCCCTCCTCCCTACCTTTTATCTTAGCCTGCTGGACAAACTTTCCTCATTCCTGAAGAAGGGCTTATGCCCGAAACGTCGATTCTCCTGTTCCCTGGATGCTGCATGACCTGCTGCGCTTTTCCAGCAACACATTTTCAGCTCTGATCTCCAGCATCTGCAGACCTCACTTTCTCCTCAATGAAGTCAGAAATAGGAAAGGTGCAGTCACCTTGTTGGGTGTTTACTATAGGCCCCCCAATAGCAGCAGAGATGTGGAGAAACAGATTGGGAAACAGATTTTGGAAAGTTGCAGAAGCCACAGGGTCGTAGTCATGGGTGATTTCAAACATTGATTGGAAGCTCTTTAGATCAAGTAGATTGGATGGGGCGGTGTTTGTGCAGTGTGTACAGGAAGCTTTTCTGACTCAGTATGTAGATTGTCCGACCAGAGGGGAGGCCATATTGGATTTGGTACTTGGTAACGAACCGAGACAAGTGATGGGCTTGTTAGTGGGTGAACATTTTGGTGATGGTGGCCACAATTCTGTGACTTTCATCTTGGTTATGGAGAGAGATAGGTGCGTGCAACAGGGTAGGTTTTACATTTGGGGGAAGGGTAAATACGATGCTGTAAGACAGGATCTGAGGAGCATACGTTGGGAGCATAGGCTGTCAGGGAAGGATGTCGTGGAAATGTGGAACTTTTTCAAGGAACAGATATGACGTGTCCTTGATATGTATGTACCTGTCAGGCAGGAAAGAGATGGTCGTGTGAGGGAACCTTGGTTTACGAGGGAGGTTGAATGTCTTGTAAAGAGGAAGAAGGGGGCTTACATAAGGTTGAGGAAACAAGGTTCAGTCAGAGCAGTGGAGGGATACAGGATTGCCAGAAGGGACCTGAAGAAAGGGATTAGGAGAGCTAAGAGAGGGCATGAAAAATCATTGGCGGATAGGATCAAGGATAACCCAAAGGCATTTTACGTGTATGTGAGAAACATGAGAATGATGAGAAGGAGGGTAGGTCCGATCAAGGACAGTAGTGGGAGAAAGTGTATTGAGTCTGAACAGATAAGTGAGGTCTTGAGTGAGGGCTTTTCTTCATTATTTACAAACGAGAGGGATTGTATTTTTGAAGAGGAGAGTGTGAAATGGACTGGTAAGCTAGAGGAGATACTTGTTAGGAAGGAAGATGTGTTGGACATTTTGAATAACTTGAGGATAGACAAGTCCCCCGGGCCTGACTGGATATATCCTAGGGAAGCAAGAGAGGAAATTGCAGAGCCGTTGGCAAAGATCTTTTCGTCTTCACTGTCAACAGGGGTGGTACCAGGGGACTGGAGAGTGGCGAATGTTGTGCCCTGTTCAAAAAAGGGAATAGGGATAGCCCCGGGAATTACAGGCCAGTTAGTCTTACTTCGGTAGTAGGCAAAGTAATGGAAAGGGTACTGAGGGATAGGATTTATGAGTATCTGGAAAGACACTGCTTGATTAGGGACAGCCAGCACAGATTTGTGAAGGGTAGGTCTTGCCTTACAAGTCTTATTGAATTCTTTGATGAGGTGACCAAGTATGTGGATGAGGGTAGAGCAGTGGATGTAGTATACATGGATTTTAGTAAGGCAGTTGATAAGGTTCCCCATGGTAGGCTTATGCAGAAAGTCAGGAGGCATGGGATAGTGGGAAATTTGGCCAGTTGGATAGAAAACTGGCTAACCGGTCGAAGTCAGAGAGTGGTGGTAGATGGTAAATATTCAGCCTGGAACCCAGTTACAAGTGGATTTCCGAAGGGATCAGTTCTGGGTCCTCTGCTGTTTGTAATTTTCATTAATGACTTGGAAGAGGGATTCGAAGGGTGGGTCAGTAAATTTGCAGATGATACGAAGATTGGTGGCTGTTGTCGGCTGCAAAGGGACTTAGATATAATGCAGAGCTGGGCTGAGGAGTGGCAGATGGAGTTCAACCCTACCAAGTGTGAGGTTGTCCATTTTGGAGGGACAAATAAGAATGCGGAATACAGGATTAACGATAGGGTTCTTAGTAAGGTGGAGGAGCAGAGGGATCTTGGGGTCTATGTTCATAGATCTTTGAAAGTTGCCATTCAGGTGGATAGAGCTTGTAAGAAGGCCTATCGTGTATTAGTGTTCATTAGCAGAGGAATTGAATTCAAGAGTCGTGAAGTGATGCTACAGTTGTACAGGACTTTGGTTAGGCCGCATTTGGAGTACTGTGTGCAGTTCTGGTCGCCTCACTTTAGGAAAGATGTGGAAGCTTTGGAGAGGGTGCAGAGAAGATTTACCAGAATGTTGCCTGGAATGGAGAATAGGTCGTACGAGGATAGGTTGAGCGTGCTAGGCCTTTTCTCATTGGAACGGAGAAGGATGAGGGGTGACTTGATAGAGATTTATAAGATGATCAGGGGAATAGATAGAGTAGACAATCAGAATCTTTTTCCCCGGGCACAACAGAGTGTTACAAGGGGACATAAATATAAGGTGAAGGGTGGAAGGTATAGGGGAGATGTCAGGGGTAGGTTCTTTACCCAGAGAGTGGTGGGGGCATGGAATGCGCTGGCGAACTTTAAGTGGCAATTGGATAGGTACATGGATGGTGCTTAAGCTAGGACAAATGTTCGGCACAACATCGTGGGCTGAAGGGCCTGTTCTGTGCTGTATTGGTCTATGTTCTATGTTCTATGTTCTATAAGCCAACAGAGCACCTATTGCACAGAAATGCAGATTCAGACATTAAACATACATACACACACCAATACAAGAACGCGCACCAATACAAGTACACACAGAGATAGACGCACACAGAGGGGCATACAGGGACATATAAAGACATAAAGAAATAGACAAACACAGAGACAAATATGCAGATACACACAAAAACACAGAGAGTCATAGAGTTATACTGCACGGAAACAGACCTATCAGCCCATAAAGTCCATGCCAACCATAATCCCAAACTAAACTCAGCCCGTGATTGTCTGATATTTTGCTAAACCTTCTCTTATTCATGTAATAATCAAATGCCTCTTAAATGTTTCAACTTTACCCACATTTACTACATCCTGAGGAAGTTTGTTCCACAGAAGAAAGGCAAATTTTGGAAAGGCAAACTAGGACAGGACTTACATATTTCATGGTAAGGTCCTGGGCAATGTTGCTGAACAAAGAACCCTTTCAAGTGAAGTTGCAGGTAGACAGGATGGTGAAGAAGGCATTTGATATGCTTGCCTTTCTTGATCAGTGCATTGAGCATAAAGTTGGGAGCTCACGTGGCGGTTGCACAGGACATTGGTTATGCCACTTCTGCAAAACTTCATTTAATTTTGGTTTCCCTGGTTTAGGAAGAATGTTGTGAAACTTGAAAGGCTTCAGAAAAGATATCCAAGAATATTGCCATAGGTGGAGAGTTTGAGACATAGGGAGAGGCTGAATAGGCAGAAAGTATTTTCCTTGGAGCGTCAGAGGATGACGAGTGAGTTTAGAGGTTTATACAATCAAGAGGAGCATGTACCGAGTAAATAGCCAAGGTCTTTTCTCTGGGTTGGTGAGTCCAAAACTAGAGACCATAGTCCTTAGGTGAGGGGGAATAGACTTCAAAGGGATCAAAAGGGTAACTTTTCACATAGAGGATGGTGCATGCAAGGAATGAGCTGCCAGGGAAGTGGTGCAGGCTGGTTTCACTACAACATTTAAAGGACATCTAGGTGGGTATATGATTAGGGATTGTTTAAGAGGCATATAGGCCAAATGCTGGCAAATGTGTCTAGATTAATTTAGTTTATCTGGTCTGCTTGGGCGAGTTGGAGCCAAGGGTCTATTTCGTGCTGTACACCTCTGTGACTCAATGTATTTTTAAAACGTTTTCCTCTCATCTTAAAATGATCCCTCTTGTCTTGAAATCCCCCATTCCATCACATACCATTCAACGTTATCTGTACCCCTCACTGTTTGAAAATCCTCTATAAGGTCACATCTTAACCTCCTATGCTCTGTGGAAGAAGTCCCAGCTGATCCAGCCTCTCATTTAACTGAAACCCTACATCCCTGGCAAATCTTTTTTGAACCCTGTCAATGTCCTCCCTATATCAGGGCAACCAGAACTGCACACAATACTCCAAAACAAGCCTCACAAATGTCTTGTATAACCTGATCATAACATCCCAACTCCTATACTCAAAGGTCTGAGCAATGGAGGCACGTGGGCTAAACGCCTTCTTAACAACCCTGTCTACATGCGACACAAGCTTCAACGAATTATACGTCATCACTAGGTCTCTGTTCTATGACACTACTAAAGACTTTAGTTTTAAATGTGTATATCCTCCCTTTGTTTTACCAAAATGCAATACCTCGCATTTATCCAAATTAAATCCCATTTGCTACACCTCAGACCAGTGACAAATATAGTTGTCCCCACCCTCCCCTTTAGTTTGAAGAGACTGAATAGGCAGAAGGTATTTTCCTTGGAGCGTCCCTTCTTCAGGAGACATACAAACTCTGGCCCTGATTTTCATAAACAGCCTGAGCTTGGTTTGCCTTGTGTGGGCAGAAGGAGGAGCAGGGTGGATTGCAGACCCAGTCCGTGGGGAGGAGAAGCTGGAAAGTAATCAGCTGCATTGGATAACTTAATGGTTTTAAAAAGAGGCTGGAAATAGTGATCGATGTTTCAGGTCCAAAATTATGTTCTTTCTTCGTCAGTGGTGTCCAGAAATAATATCTATTCGAGATCCTTCAGAGCGCAGACTGCCTCTGCAAGATGTTTTTCCTGATATTACAGATAATAGTTATTTAAGCTGGAAATCATAGCCAAGCAATTAAATTTGTCAATAGTTTATCTCAATGTCAGATCACATGCAGCTGAAAATGTGTTGCTGGAAAAGCGCAGCAGGTCAGGCAGCATCCAAGGAACAGGAGAATCGACGTTTCGGGCATAAGCTCTTCTTCAGGAATGAGGAAAGTGTGTCCAGCAGGCTAAGATAAAAGGTAGGGAGGAGGGACTTGGGGGAGGGGCGTCGGAAATGCGATAGGTGGAAGGAGGTCAAGGTGAGGGTAATAGGCCGGAGTGGGGTGGGGACGGAGAGGTCAGGAAGAAGATTGCAGGTTAGGAAGGCGGTGCTGAGTTCGAGGGTTGGGACTGAGACATGGTGGGGGGAGGGGAAATGAGGAAACTGGAGAAATCGGAGTTCATCCCTTGTGGTTGGAGGGTTCCTAGGCGGAAGATGAGGCGCTCTTCCTCCAACCGTCGTGTTGCTATGGTCTGGCGATGGAGGAGTCCAAGAACCTGCATGTCCTTGGTGGAGTGGGAGGGGGAGTTGAAGTGTTGAGCCACGGGATGGTTGGGTAGGTTGGTCCGGGTGTCCCAGAGGTCTTCTCTGCAACGTTCCGCGAGTCGGCCTGCGGTTGACCTGCTGCGCCTTTCTAGCAACATATTTTCAGCTCTGATCTCCAGCATCTGCAGTCCTCACTTTCTCCTCGTCAGATCACATGCACTCAACATTCTGCATTTGAAACAAGTACCCTGCATCTTTTAATAACGTAATTCTTTTAACTGTGTAATTCAGTAAAGTTAACCAGATTTGAATGAATCCATACAGAGCTGAAAGCTGACATTTAAAACGTGATCCAAAATCTGGACATGGTTTAGGTCTTGCATAGTGGGGAGTGCCTCTGCCTCTGAACCAGAGCTCTGGATTCAATTCCAATTCCTGAACTTGCGTGATATGCGCCTAGCTCTGTGGCAGAAGGTCTGGATTCAAGTCCTGCCTGCTGCGTAGGTGTGTCACAGCACATCAGAACAGGCTGATGAATAAACGCACTGGAGAATCATGTTGCAGACTAACGAGCTATTACCGACTGATGGTAGTGTCCCTAACTCTGGGCCGAGACGTCTAGGTTCAAATTCCATAGAGGCATTTCATAACATATCTGACCATGTTGATGAAAGAGATTTCAGGATTGTTACTTGATCGAGGAGGCTAAGGCATTGTATTTCAGAATTTTAACCAGAATGACTGAAAGCAGATGTATTCCTGTTGATTGGAGTCAAATTTGCACCTTAGAGAGGGGCATGGATAGGTCTTTTTCCCAGGGTCAGGGATTCCAAAACTAGAGCGCATAGATTTAAGGTAAGAGGGGAAAATTTGAAAGGGACCGAAAGGACAACTTATTCACATACATTTTGATGCCAGAGGAAGTGATGCAGGTTAGTACAATTTAACATTTAAAAGGTATTCAAGATTTGTGTAAAGATTTGTAGCTCGGGTGCCAGTTGCAGTACTTGTGGGTATGTCCGCCGACATGGGAAGTTGAGTTGCAGACAATTCATCCTCTTTCTCGCTGACATCCTCAGTGCTGTGGAGCGTCCTGTGAAGCACTGCAGTACAGTGTCAGTTGGAATTTATTGGTTTCATTCCTGCTGCTTCCGGTAGCCGGTGGCCTTTGCAGTGTCCGGTATATTGGGTATAAGTCAATGTGTTTATTGATGAGCCTGTGTTTTGCGTCATCTGTGTGCTTTGCTCTCGGGTACAGCTGGTCATGGTGTTTACTGGCTGGATGATGTTCATCAGCGTGGATAGCTATGTTGTCTGCCTGCATGGAATCTTGTGCACCATATTTGTCCTGCACATGATGGGTATTGAGTCTTTTGTTCTGGTGAGCTGTTGTTTAAGTATGGCTGTCACTTTATGCACTGTCATGAATCTGATTGATCGGAGAAATCTGGCTGTCAGTTCCAAGACTTTTTTAATATCAGGTAGAGTGGTTAGTGCATTGGATTGTGGCATGTTGTCACGTGCTGATTGTCTGCCAGGCATTTGCGAATGAAGTTGCGGAGATATCCATTTTTAGCAAAGACTTTGTGGAGATGTTCTTCTTCCTCCCTTTGCAGGCTGGGAGTGCTGCAGAGTGTTGTAGCCCTTTTGAACAGGGTCTTACTGCAGCTTCTGTTGTGTGTGTTTGTGTGGTTACCTTTATACATCAGGATCTGATCCATGTGTGTGGCTTGTCTGTATATTTATGTTGTGTATTCCCCGTTCTGTGTTCTTTCTACCATCAAATCCAGGAATGGGAGTTGATTGTTAATTTCCTCCTCTCGTAAATTTGATCCCTGTGAGCATGGTGTTGATAATCTGGTGTGTGTTGTTAAAACATGGGGATATAAATAGGAAGGGCCAAATGCTGGCAAATGAAACCAGCTTAATTGAGGACTTCGGCTTTGCCCGGACAAGTTGGATCAAAGGGTCTTTTTTCCAGGTGATACAAATCTATGATTTGTTGATCCAATCGATCAAGATCACTTTAGAATTTTCTATAACCTTCTTCACTGTCCATTAAACAATGAATCTTGTTTCCGTGCACAAACTTGCTAACCATGCTTTCTATAATTCTCCTCCAAACAATTTATGTAAATAACTACCAAAAGTACCAAAAGTGGATCTATCACGAAACCTTGCGGAGTACCACTGGTCGCAGGCCTCTTGTCAAAAAGCAAATCTCCACAACTACCCTCATTAACAGAAGCGTGCGTTTGCACACACACACACACACACACACACACACACACACACACACACACATACACACACACACACACACACACACACACACACACACACACACACACACACACACACACACACACACACACACACACACACACACACACACACACACACACACACACACACACACACACACCATCTCCAAAGCATCTACATCCTTTTGTTAATGTACCAGAATATTCCAAATGCAGCCAAACCAATGTCTTCTACAATTTTAACATGACCTGCCAGCCCTTACACTCAATACCCCGTCCGATGAAGGCAAGCATATCATATGCCTTCTTGACCACTCTATCTACCTGTGCAGACACCTTCAGGGTACATTTCAGATCTCTCTGCTCATCAACTTTTCCCAAAGCTCTTCCGTTTATAGTATAGTTCACTCCAGAATTAGACTTCCCAAAATGCATCACTTCACATTTGTCTGGATTGAACTCCATCTGCCACTTCTCTGCCCAACTCTTCAATCTATCTATATTCTCCTGTATTCTTTGACTGTCCCTTATGCTTTCTGCTACTCTATCAATCTTCGTGTCATCTGCAAACTTACTGATGAGACTAACAATGCCCTCTTCCAGATCATTGACGTATATTACAAGCAACACCCTGCACACCATGTGACTTCACTTTCTCCATTAGTTTACCACAGAGAACCTTTTCAAACGCCATACTGAAGTCCATGTATATGACATCTACAGCCCTTCCTTCATCTATCAACTGGGTCAGTTCCTCAAAGAGCTCTATTAAGTTGGTAAGGCACGATCTACCTCATACAAAGCCATGTTTTCTATCACTGATAAGCCCATTCTTTTCTAAATATAAATAGACTTTATCCATTAGTATCTTCTCCAGAAACTTTCCCACAATTGACATCAGGGTCACGGGTCTGTAGTTACTGGAATATCCCTACTACCCTTCTTGAACAGGGGGACAATATGAGCAACCCTTCAGTCATTGTGTTTAAGGATACCATAAAGATATCTGTCAAGGCCCAGCTATTTCCTTTCTCACCTCCCTCAGCAACCTGGGATAGATCCCAGCCGGTCCTGGGGATTGGTTCACCTTAATAGCCTTTTGTTTACCCAACACATCTTCCCTTTTCATGTCAATGTGATCCAGAGTAAATAAACTTCTATCTCTAATCTCAGCATTCACCACCTCCTGTTTCTCAGTGAACACTGAGGCAAAGTAATTATTGAGAATCTTACTCATTTTCTCAGGTTTGACACACAGCCTTCCTTCCTTACCCTTTAGCGGACCAACCCTTTCTCTGGTTACCCTCTTGCTTCTTATATAAGAATAAAAGGCCTTGGGATTCTCCTTAATTCTGCTCACCAAAGCTATATCATGACCCCTTTTAGCCCGCTTGGTTCCTCATTTAAGAATGGTCCTACTCTCCCGATATTCCGCCAAGGCCCATTCTGTTCTTAGCTGCCTGGAACTTATGTACGCTTCCCTTTTCCTCTTGGCTAGTCGCACGATTTCTCCTGTCATCACGGTTCACGAATCTTCCCTTTCTTATCCCTTGTTTTCAAAGGGACATGCCTATCCTGCACTACCTTCAACTATCTTTGAAAGCCTCCTACATATCAAATGTGGACTTTCCCTAAAATAGCTGTGTCCAATCCACATTTCCCAGATTCTGCCGAATTTTGATATAACTGGCCTTGGCCCAGTTTAGTACTCGTCCCCTTAGGACCAATCTCATCTTGGTCTTTGAGTATTCTAAAACTTACAGAATTGTGGTCATTATTCCCAAAGAAATCCCCCACTGCAACTTCTACCACTGGCCTGGCTCATTCCCCAACACCAGGTCCAATATGGCTGCCTCCCTTGTCAGACTATTGACATACTGCTGTAGAAAACTTTCTTGGATGCTTCTTACAAATTCTGCCCCATCCAGACCTCTGGATACTGTTTACCTATTTGTTCTTCTACCTCACACTCACTGTTGGGAAGCCTGTAATACAGCCCTACCAATGTAACTGCACCATTCTTATTTCTCAGCTCCACCCATAACGCCTCACTGCTCAAGCCCTCCTAGTGTCCTCCTTTAGCACAGCCGTGATATCATCCCTGACCAACAATGCAACTCCTCCCCCACCTTTTATTTCCCTCACTGTCCTGTCTGAAGCATCTAAAGCCTGGAACATTTAGTTGCCAATCATGCCCTTCCTTCAACCAAGTCTCTGTGATCGCAATAATGTCATACTCCCAGGCACCAATCCAAGCCCTAAGTTCATCTGCCTTACCCACTATACTCCTTGCATTAAAGTTGAGGCAGCCAGTTCTTTTGTGTTCATCTGCTGTCTGCCTACTCTTCTCCTTGGTAATGCTAACATTGTGATCCTGACAGTCTCCAGTCTCCACCTCACTGCCGACCTGTTTTCTCTTCTGGTTCCCAGTCCCCTGTCACATTAGTTTCAAACCTCCCCAACAGCAGGAGCAAAAACCCCCCAAGGACATTAGTTCCAGTCTGATTCAGGTGTCGACCGTCCAATTTGTAATGGTCCCTCAGAACCGGTCCCAGTGTCCCACAGATCTGAACCCCTCCCTCCTACACCATCCCTCAAGCCACATGTTCATCCTTCCTATTTTTTCATTTCTATGCTGGCTAGCACTTGGCACTGGTAGCAATCCAGAGATCACTACCTTTGAGGTCCTCCTCTTTAACTTCTTTCCTAGCTCCCTAAATTCCACTTTCAGAACCTCATCTCATTTTGTATTTATATCACTGGTGCCCATATGCACCAAGCCAACTGGCTGTTCACCCTCCCCTTTCAGAATGCTCTGCAGCTGATCGGTGACATCCCTGACCCGAGCACCTGGGAGGCAAAATACCATCTGGGAGTCTCGTTTTCGGCTACAGAACCGCCTATTTGCTCCCTTTACAATAGAATTTCCTATGACTATGGCCCTATGAGTCTTTTTCCCACCCTTCCTAACAGCAGTGCCCACGGTGCCATGCTCCTGGCAACTGCTGCCCTCCCCTGGTGAGCCATCTCCCCTAACCGTATCCAAAACGGTGTACCTGTTTTGGAGAGAGATGACTGCAGGGGACACGTGCACTGCTTTCCTACTCTTTCTCTGCCTTTTGGTCACCCATTCACTGTCTGCCGCAGTAATTCTAACCTGCAGTGTGACCAGTTCACTAAATGTGCTATCCACAACCTCCTCAGCATCGCAGATGCTCCACAGTGAGTCCATCCACAGCTCCAGAGCTGTCATGCGGTCAAACAACAGCTGCATCTGGACACACTTCTTGCGAGTCTAAGAGTCAGGGACGTCAGGCACATCTCTGAGCTTCCACATCAAGCAAGAGGCACATGCCAGGGGTCTGAGGTCCCCTGCCTTTGTAAGCCTTAGCTTTTTATCACCTAACTAAAACCAAACAATGCCCTTCAATATACGGAAGAAAAGAAAGAAAAATATATAAATCTTACCATACAGAGTCCTTTTTCTTCTGGTTAGAGGTGGGTGGGCGGGAGGGAGATACTGCACGTGTAGTATCTTGGGTTTAGCCGCTGCCCAAATTTATCCTAAGTCCTTACCTTCCCTGCAACCTCCTTGTTTCCAACATCGCCTCTGCTCTGTCTGTTGCTGCTTCCGGACAGGAAAATGATATCTTCAGATCAAATGAAGCCATTTTTTGCTCAGGAAATGACTCTGTGTATGACAGCAGCAGTGATGCACCTACATGGAGCAGGGAATATGATAGAATGCAGTCCAGACAATATTCAAGGAGACCTCGTGAGAAAATGTAACCTTCCCTCTCTCTTTCCGTGTTTCTCCTCCCAGCAATGTGTGCAAGGTGAGAACCTCTCAGTCAACTTTACCAGACATGGACAATACCTGACAAGGATCCATTGGAATGTCCCAACTGCCTGAAGCAAAGGGAATGCAGCCAATTCCAACTGTTCTAGGAATAGATCCCAACATCAGCTGTGTGAGGACAATATCTTCAGAGGAGGAATAAACGTGTGTGTGGGGTGTGATGTGTGTGAGCAGAAATATGGATGTACATATCTGCAATATCCAAACTGCTGTTCATTCATCTTTCCATCATAGCTTCTGTAAGTTTCTTTTGGTCATAACCTTGCTGTTTTAGCAGATTACAGAAACCATTCTGATTTGTTTCTAACACTGACCCTGATCCAGTCTGGGACCTATATCATTGGCCATATCAACAACCTGGTTCCATTTAAAACTTGCTGTGTCCAGTGGAAGAGTGGGGCTAGAAAAGAAAACAGTGATCTGAAAACCCAGGAACATTAGACTGGTACACCTAACGTCAGTGGTGGGTGAGCTGTTGGAGGGGATACAGAGGGATAGAATTTACATGCATTTGGAAAGGCAAGGTCTGATTGGGGAGAGTTAACATAGCTTTGTGTGTGGGAAATCATGTCTCACGAACTTGATTGAGATTTTTGAAGAGGTGACAAAGAAGAATGATGAAGGCAGAGGAGTAGATGTTGTTGATATGAACTTCAGCAGGGTGTTCAACAAGATTCTGCATGGTAGAAATATTAGTAAGATGAGATCATAAATGGATCCAGGATGAACTAGCCAATTGATTATAAAATTGTATTGAATGTAGAAGACAGATTATAGTGGTAGACAATTGTTTTTCAGACTGGAGGCTTTTGACCAGGGGTGTTCCGAACTTATCAGTGTTAAGTGTATTGCATTTCATCATTTATATAAATAATTTGGATTATATGTGTGTGGGTCGTCCATTTGCAGATGATGTCAAAATAGGAGATCGAATGGATTTTTTCCAATTGCAATTGGAAAATTACAGAATGTTCAGAACAATTTGTCGCCCCTCAGCTCCTGAAGCAGTCTGTGCCCATATGCAAAAAGACCTGGACAACATTCAACTTTGTGCTGTTAAAGTGCGAGTAACATTCATGTAACCGCGCTGCGAGACACTGCACATTTCCACAGTAAAAGGAGGAGCTCATTCAGCTCGATCTGATTCCACAAGAATATGAGGAAATCATTCATCTCATCAAAATGATTGGACTAGAAAAGGAATAGCCCATTTATCCCCTCCTGCCTATTACACAAGGAAGACAGGAAGTCTGGTCAGCCCCACTACACGGGATCAGAATTAAGTCATTTCACACCTGGATTCACTTACAAAGGTAAAGGAGGATGGCGTTCAGCTCCTCGAGTCACTAACACAGGAACATGGCAGTGATGCTCCAACATCACAAACAAATGGAACAGGGACTGCACAGACAGACTGCTCCACGTTGTTCCTCATGGCTTCAACATCCACAGTCAATATGTTTTATTTTAACACGGTTTTCTGCCAGTGAGAATGAAGCCTTTTTTTAAATCCGGTCTCAAAGACGTGTTTCATCTCCGAGAAGGCAGATCTGTATTCTCTCTTGGGGTCAGAAGCTGGTGGGAATGACTAACTGTCTCAGAATGAAGATATTGTGGCTGCTGACAGGACTGTGAGCAATACAATGCTCAGTGCAGGGTCACAGAGCAACTGCACATGAAAGTGTTCAGACTTCATTCAGAGCCTGCACCTCTCTGTTAAATAACCTCTGCAGTGGAATTGAAAATATCAGGAATCAAGCATTCCACAAAAAGTATGAAATTTATCAATCTATCAATGGCTGTTTGGGATATAATAAGTGCCCATCCATAATCATCAAGTTTAAACTTATTCTCTCACAGCGCTACAGATGAAACATACAGGCTCTTTACTCTGTCCTCATGGTACCATCATGCCGGGGTTTATTTGGGTTGAACTCCTTTGCACATTCTCAATGACAAGGAGATCATTACTTATAAAGCAGGCCAAGTCTGAATACCACACTCCAAATACTATCTCAATAAAACACTATCATTGGGAAAATATATTTACTCTGGTATTTCAATCATTTTGCCTGAAGGACCATGTATCATTTACAATCCTAATTACTTGCTGCCCCATTTTGAATTCTGTTAGTAACTTATTACCAAGGACATCCAGGTCTTTTTCAACAACAGTACTTCCCAACCTCTCACCATGTAACTAACGTGACTGAATGATGGTATATGCTGTTCACATCTGAACAATGTTTATACCTTGTGATAGGCTGTTTTGCTGAAGCACTAATCCTTCTGATATCCCACGAGCCTTCAGCTCAGAGAAAAACACTACTCTCCTCATTTCTCCATTCTGGATTTTTTAATCCATGATGTATGATCACTCCTACCTACCCATGGAATCTGAAATTCTCAACTTACCTCCATTCAAACATGTCAAATGTTTGCTGAAACTTCAAACCTTCCACTCCCACTGGTTCTTAATTGTTGATGTTACAACAGATAAACTTCACAAACTCCAGCTGGTTTATCAAAGATGCATTCCCTTTTCTGAATCCAGGCAGACTCTATCAAATCTCTCAGTGTCTAGTTGTCACATTTTTTCTCAAAGGTTCTAATATTTTTCTTGGAGAAAGTGAGGACCACAGATTAGAGAGTCAGAGTTGATAAAATGTGGTGCTGGAAAAAGCACAGCAGGTCAGGCAGCATCAGAGGTGCAAAAGAGTCAATGTTTCAGGCAGGATCCTTCTTCAGGATTGAAATGTCGGCTCTCTTTTTCTTCGGAGGCTGCCTGACCTGCTGTGCTTTGTCCAGTGTGACACTTGATCAAATCCAATATTTTTCTCAGAGCTGACATCCAGCTAGCGACTATTTTAGATTAGATTAGATTAGATTAGATTACAGTGTGGAAACAGGCCCTTCGGCCCAACAAGTCCACACCGACCCGCCGAAGCGAAACCCACCCATACCCCTACATTTCCCCCTTACCTAACACTACGGGCAATTTAGTATGGCCAATTCACCTAACCTGCACATCTTTTGGACTGTGGGAGGAAACCGGAGCACCCGGAGGAAACCCACGCAGACACGGGGAGAACGTGCAAACTCCACACAGTCAGTCGCCTGAGTCGGGAATTGAACCCGGGTCTCTGGCGCTGTGAGGCAGCAGTGCTAACCACTGTGCCACCGTGCCGCCCTTATTTTGTTTTCTGTTTACCTTGTACATTCTATTTTAAATATTTAGGTTTACAATAGCTAGTTTCCAGTCTCCAGTCTCCTTTCCAGAATCTGAATACTCAGTAAATCTTTCACTCACTCTATTGTCACCCCCTCAATACTCCAGGATGTAGCTCATTAGATGCAGCAACTTACTAAACCTTCAATTCATAGAATTTTTAAAAATCTTACCCTCTACTGATTCTAATTTCCTGCAGTTCCTCATTTTCACTAGTCACACTGTTCCTGAGTCTGTCTGGAAGTTTTTTTCTGTACCTTCCTGTGTGGAGATTAAACCAATGTATTCCTTTCAGCAGGCAGGTGGCTTCTGACAGCGAGTAAATACATCAGAGGATTGTATTTCGGAGGTAATGGATATGTTACCCAATCCTGCCTGGTAAGTTCCAGAATCAATCCAGTTCACTTCATGGTGAGTGCCAGCACAGTCCTGTCCCTGGTTTGAGTGGGTGTGTTCTATACCCCAGGCCCTACATAGTAGGGCCTCCCTCCCATCCTCCTCCTCTAACCTAACTTTAAAGTTCACAGGTAAGCTACTCAGTGTTCTTGCTTTGGAGACAAAGTGTAGAGTAATGGCAGCGCAGCCAGTGGAATGTTCCTCCTGCCGGATGTTTGAGGTAGGGGTGACCACCAATACTCGTGCCGACTTCATCTGCAGGAAATGCAGTCAGATTCTGCTCCTCACAGAACGGGTTAGGAAACTGGAACTGGAGTTGGATGAACTAAGGATTATTCGAGAGGCTGAGAAGGTGATAGATAGAAGCTACAGGGACATAGTTACGCCAGAGAACAGAGGTAGCTGGGTAACAGTTAGAGGTGGGAAGGGGAGGAAGCAGGCAGTGCAGGGATCCCCTGTAGTCATTCCCCTAAACAATAGGTATACCGCTTTGGATACTGGTGGGGGGGACAGCCTAGCAGGGGTAAGCTGCAGTGACCGGATCTGTGGCGTGAGGTCTCTAGTTCGGAGACTCAGAAGGGAAAGGGGGAGAGGAGGAGAGTGCTAGTTATAGGAGACTCTCTAGTTAGAGGGATGGACAGGCGATTCTGTGGGCATGGGCGAGACTCTCGGATGGTTTGTTGCCTCCCGGGTGCCAGGGTCCGAGACGTCTCGGACCGTGTCTTCAGAATCCTTAAGGGGGAGGGTGTGCAGCCAGAAGTCGTGGTGCACGTTGGCACCAATGACATAGGTAGGAAGAGGGGTGGGGAGGTCATTCAAGAGCTCAGGGAGTTAGGCTGGAAGCTGAAAGTTAGGACAGACAGAGTCGTCATCTCTGGGTTGTTGCTGGTGCCACATGACAGTGAGGCAAAGAATAGGGAGAGAGTGCAGTTGAACACGTGGCTGCAAGGATGGTGTAGGAGGGAGGGCTTCAGGTATTTGGACAATTGGATTGCATTCTGGGGAAGGTGGGACCTGTACAAGCAGGACAGGTTGCACCTGAACCAGAAGGGCACCAATATCCTGGGGGTAGGTTTGCTAGCACTCTTCGGGGGGGGGGGTTTAAACTAATTTGGCAGGGGGATGGGATCCGGACTTGTAGTCCAGCAAGTAGGCTAGCTGTTTGTCAGGATGTCTAAGTGTGTGGGGAGGCTGTGAAGAAGGTAGCACTGACAGGGAATACTTGCGGACACAGAGATGGGTTCAAGTGCGTATACTTCAACGCAAGGAGTATCAGAAATAAGATGGGTGAACTTAAGGCGTGGATCGGTACCTGGGACTACAATGTTGTGGCCATCACGGAAACGTGGATAGAAGAGGGACAGGAATGGTTGTTGGAGGTTCCTGGTTACAGATGTTTCAGTAGGGATAGGGAGGGTGGTAAAAAAGGAGGGGGGGGTGGCGTTGCTAATTCAAAATGGTATAACAGCTGCAGAAAGGCAGTTCGAGGGGGATCTGCCTTTGGAGGTAGTATGGGCTGAAGTCAGAAATAGGAAAGGAGCAGTCACCTTGTTGGGTGTTTACTATAGGCCCCCCAATAGCAGCAGAGATGTGGAGAAACAGATTGGGAAACAGATTTTGGAAAGGTGCAGAAGCCACAGGGTAGTAGTCATGGGCGATTTCAACTTCCCAAATATTGATTGGAAGCTCTTTAGATCACGTAGATTGGATGGGGTGGTGTTTGCGCAGTGTGTCCAGGAAGCTTTTCTAACACAGTATGTAGATTGTCCGACCAGAGGGGAGGCCATTTTGGATTTGGTACTCGGTAATGAACCAGGACAAGTGATGGGCTTGATAGTGGGTGAACATTTTGGTGATGGTGGCCACAATTCTGTGACTTTCACCTTGGTTATGGAGAGAGATAGGTGCGTGCAACAGGGTAGGTTTTACAATTGGGGGAAGGGTAATTACGATGCTGTAACACAGGATCTGAGGAGCATAAGTTGGGAGCATAGGCTGTCGGGGAAGGATGTCGTGGAAATGTGGAACTTTTTCAAGGAACAGATACAACGTGTCCTTGATATGTATGTACCGGTCAGGCAGGAAAGAAATGGTCGTGTGAGGGAACCTTGGTTGACGAGGGAGGTTGAATGTCTTGTAAAGAGGAAGAAGGAGGCTTACATAAGGTTGAGGAAACAGGGTTCAGACAGAGCAGTGGAGGGATACAGGATAGCCAGAAGGAACCCGAAGAAAGGGATTAGGAGAGCCAAGAGAGGGCATGAAAAATCTCTGGCGGATAGGATCAAGGATAACCCAAAGGCATTTTATGCGTATGTGAGAAACATGAGAATGACGAGAACGAGGGTAGGTCCAATCAAGGACAGTAGTGGGAGACTGTGTATTGAGTCGGAAGAGATAGGAGAGGTCTTGAATGAGTACTTTTCTTCAGTATTTACGAATGAGAGGAACCGTATTGTTGAAGAGGAGAGTGTGAAACGGACTGGTAAGCTAGAGGAGATACTTGTTAGGAAGGAAGATGTGTTGGACATTTTGAACAACTTGAGGATAGACAAGTCCCCCGGGCCTAATGGGATATCTCCTAGGATTATGTGGGAAGCAAGAGAGGAAATTGCAGTACCGTTGGCAATGATCTTTTCATCTTCACTGTCAACGGGGGTGGTACCAGGGGACTGGAGAGTGGCGAATGTTGTGCCTCTGTTCAAAAAAGGGAATAGGGATAACCCCGGGAATTACAGGCCAGTTAGTCTTACTTCGGTGGTCGGTAAAGTAATGGAAAGGGTACTGAGGGATAGGATTTATGAGTATCTGTAAAGGCACTGCTTAATTAGGGACAGCCAACACGGATTTGTGAAGGGTAGGTCTTGCCTTACAAGTCTTATTGAATTCTTTGAGGAGGTGACCAAGCATGTGGATGAGGGTAGAGCAGTGGATGTTGTATACATGGATTTTAGTAAGGCATTTGATAAGGTTCCCCATGGTAGGCTTATGCGGAAAGTCAGGAGGCATGGGATAGAGGGAAATTTAGCCAATTGGATATAAAACTCGAAGTCAGAGAGTGGTGGTAGATGGTAAATATTCAGCCTGGAGCCCAGTTACAAGTGGAGTTCCACAGGGATCAGTTCTGGGTCCTCTGCTGTTCGTAATTTTTATTAATGACTTGGATGAGGGAGTCGAAGGGTGGGTCAGTAAATTTGCAGATGATACGAAGATTGGTGGAGTTGTGGATAGTGAGGAGGGCTCTTGTCGGCTGCAAAGGGACTTAGATATGATGCAGAGCTGGGCTGAGGAGTGGCAGATGGAGTTCAACCCTGCCAAGTGTGAGGTTGTCCATTTTCGAAAGTCAAATAAGAATTGCGAATACAGGGTTAACGGTGGGGTTCTTAGTGAGGTGGAGGAACAGAGGGATCTTGGGTTCTATGTTCATAGGTCTTTGAAAGTTGCCACTCAGGTGGATAGAGCTTGTAAGAAGGCCTATGGTGTATTCGCGTTCATTAGCAGAGGGATTGAATTCAAGAGTCGTGAAGTGATGTTGCAACTGTACAGGACTTTGGTTAGGCCACATTTGGAGTACTGTGTGCAGTTCTGGTCGCCTCACTTTAAGAAGGATGTGGAAGCTTTGGAGAGGGTGCAGAGAAGATTTACCAGGATGTTGCCTGGAATGGAGAATAGGTTGTACGAGGATAGGTTGAGAGTGCTAGGCCTTTTCTCATTGGAACGGCGAAGGATGAGGGGTGACTTGATAGAGGTTTATAAGATGATCAGAGGAATAGACAGAGTAGACAGTCAGAAACTTTTTCCCCGGGTACAACAGAGTGTTACAAGGGGACAGAAATTTAAGGTGAATGGTGGAAGGTATAGGGGAGATGTCACGGGTGGGTTCTTTACCCAGAGAGTGGTGGGGGCATGGAATGCGCTGCCTGTGGGAGTGGTAGAGTCAGAATCTTTGGTGACCTTTAAGCGGCAATTGGATAGGTACATGGATGGGTGCTTAAGCTAGGACAAATGTTCGGCACAACATCGTGGGCCGAAGGGCCTGTTCTGTGCTGTATTGTTCTATGTTATGCTGAAGGAAGGGACACAACTCAGTGGCCATCTCATTTTTGAAACAATCTGATTTTACACTTTGCACGTGGGATAGATCCAGCTTTGAAAAATGTTCCTGGAAATCCCAGGGAGGAAAGTGCAATGCCTGGCTCATCCCTGTTTACAGTACTTCCCTTCTGAGTAGTCTCAGCTCCATTTGTTCACCGTGGTCTCAGGTTCACTGTTATTGCAGTGTCCATGCCTCGACCAGAGTTGGCTCACCAGACCCTTGTGTCTCCCCGCATGATTGCAGCAGCTGACAATACAAACCAGAGAAAAGCTTCCACAGAACCTCACTGACTTTCCAATGACAGCAGCAAGTCAGATCCCCACAAACATGGTGCACCCATTCAGTGTTAAAAAATAGCTTCCTGCTCTCAGTTCCTCTTCCGAGCTGAAAAAGCCGTTAGATCTCCATACAGTCCCACATTAACAGTTCCTCTCTCCCAAGAACCATTTGACAGTGCAACACTGCCTTCTCTGGATCTTAGTAATTATAATGGCAGCACCAGTATTGCCAATGGAATTGGCCACCACACTCAGAGAAGAGAGACAGAGGGAACATAACTCACTTTAAAGAGGGACATACCTAAGTGAACGTGAGACTCAGGAATATGGGAAAAGGGAAAATTTTAGATTAACCTCCCATTTTATTTTCCTTTCAGTTCATCATCAGCAATACCTTTGTTTACTTCTTTTTCTGTCTGTCTCTCTCTCTCCTTCTCTCTCCTCTGTCTTTCTGGGCAATTCTCCATCCATTTAACTCTAACCTCCTATCCATGTCCCCACCCCTCCAACCCAAACCATCTTGGATGCCAGCATAAATAATATTATTTCCCAGTTGCTTTCAATTCTGGTGTAGGGTCACTGGACTCCAAAAGATATCTGCTTTTCTCCTGACAGAGGCTGCTGAGATTCTCCAACACTTTTAGATGCTGAAGAATTTTGTTTCAGATCCCCAGTATCCACAGTTCCTTGTTTTATTTCACCTTTAATGCTGTTGTTTCACGGGATGTCAGCATCACTGCCAAGGGCTGCATTTGTTGTCCATCACTAATTGGCCTGGACTGCGAGGCCAGTTTTTCAAGACATTACAGAGGCAAGACCATTCATTTACAGCTCAATATTTCCATTGTGTAATGACAAGAGGTTCTGTGGGTGTGAAAATCACTGCCAGACAGAGATGTTGGAATTAGTTTAAGTAACAACAAATGGAAGGTTTTTTTGGGAAAAAAGAGAAGAGTAGATTGAAAAACAATTTCATGGAAGTATGTGATCCCAAGTTTAACAATGACAAAATAAAGGAACTTTGATAGCATCTTGCAATATTGTATTACAAGGAATGGTGGTGAATGGGATATTGGTGTGAGTTCAGAAGATGGAGAGTTTTGGATGAACATCTGCTGTTCTACATTGTAATTAGGCATGGAGTCATCACGGTCTTCGATTTCTTTAGGTTGAGCCTCAGAATAATTTGCCTCAGTGCCATTTTCATTATGTTTGACAAAGGGATTATTTGCATGAGGCTGAACTAGTTTCCTGGTGCTATCTTATCGAACTCAGCTCATTAACTACCCACCCCATGCCATGGTGTGCCCCTCAGTCAAGGCCAGTCCGGTTCACCCACCCATCATGGCTGCAGACATTCATCATTGCCCGGATGCCCCTGGATATTCCATGATCCATAGCACTGGTCCCATCTTTAAAAGAGCAATGAGCAAATGGTTGATCTTTCTCAGCTTGGAGCTGCCCTACACAGATTATCCCGAGCATAGCAGATAAGGGATAAATACACCATGGTTTCTCAACAGGGGCTGGAGGTCCTGGTGGATGGGTTAGTACAGAGGAACACCATTCTCTTACCACACAATCAGATCCACCAAACATGGTCAGAACTCACCACCCAGCTCAGTGCAGTATCTGCAGTCGAAAACAAATGTCTAGCAGTACAGGGCAAGTGTCAATAACCTCCCCCACTCTGCCTGGATAAGTGACACCATTTTCTCTCTGATCCCTCCCACTCACTGTATATAGAATCATAGCATCACAGAGTGCAACAGCACCAAGACAGGCCCTTTGGCCCAAATTGGTCCATGCTGACTAAAATGTTCAGCCACTTTAACACTATTTCCATGCACTTGGTTCATTTCCTTATAATCCTTTCTTATCTTGTAATAGTCCAAATACCTTTTAAATGTTGTTGATGTACCCACCACAATCACTTACACTGGCAGCACATTCCATATGCGTACCATCGTCTGTGTAAAAAAGTTGCTAGGAGAAAGTGAGGACTGTGGATGCTGGAGATCAGAGCTGAAAAATGTGTTGCTGGAAAAGTGCAGCAGGTCAGGCAGCATCAAAGGAGCAGGAGAATCGATGTTTCGGGCATAAGCCCGTCTTTGCCTGAAGAAGGGCTTATGCCTGAAACGTCGATTATCCTGTTCCTTGGATGTTGCCTGACCTGCTGCGCTTTTCCAGCAACACATTTTTCAGTAAAAACGCTGCTCTCAGGTTCTCTTTTATTCTTTCCCCTCTAACTTTAAACTGATGCCCTCTCATCCTCAATTCCCCAACCCTGGGAAAAAAGACTCAGTGCATTCACCCTATCTACATCTCTCATATTCTTTTCAACCTCCATAAGAACCTCCTCTCAGTCTCTGACACTCCAAAGAGAAAAGCCAAACTTGTCCAACTTCTCCTCATAACTAGTCCCTCGAGTCCTGGCAACATGCTTGCAAATTTCTTCTGTACTCATGCCAGTTTAATAAGATCCTTCCTCGAGCAAAGTGGCCAAAACTGAACACAATACTCCAAGTGCAGCTTTAGCAACATGCTGTAGAACTGCAACATAATGTCCCAACTTCTCTACTAAGTGTCATGACTGATGAAGGCCGATGTACCAAAAGCCTTGTTCCCTGCCCTGTTTCCCTGAGTCCACTTTCAGAAAACCATGTACCTGAACTCCAATGACCCTCATTTCCACTACTCTCCTTAAGGCCCTTCCATTCACCATAAAACACCTACCTTGATTTGACTTTGCAAAATGCACAACCTTACACTTTTCGATATTAAACTCCATTTTCCACTGCTCAGCCTACTACCCCAGCTCATCAAGTTCCTGCTGGAATTTCTGATACCTTATTAACGATCCACGATGCCTCCTATTTTATCGTCATCTGCAAACTTACTAATCATGCCTTGTACATTCTCATTCAAATCATTTAACAGCAATGGGCCCAGCACCAACACCTGAGGCACACCTGCTGTATGTGTCTAGTCCGACAAGTATTCTTCCACGATTACCATCTGCTTTCTTCCATCAAGCCAATCTTCTATCCAATCTGGCAGCTCCCCCTGGATTCCATGCGATCTAACCTTCCAGAGTAGCCTAATATGTGGTTCCTTATCAAGAGCCTTACTGAAATCCAAATAGACCAAATCTATCATCCTGCCATCATCAATCTTCCTGGTCACTTCATCAAAGAACTGTATCAAATTTGTGAGGCAGGGTCTCTCATGCACAAAGCCATGCTGACTGTTCCGAATCAAATCCTGTATTTTCCAAAGCATTTATACCTTACGCCTCAGAATCTTACTACCACAGACGTTATGCTCACTGGTCTATAGTTCCCACTTTACTGGTCCTTAGCTCCCTATATTTGTGAAACCACTCACTGTCAAACAAAGCTCATGCCCTACCACTCTTACTGTCGCATGCAACACCTTCCATCCCTCACTCTCTCACTTTCTTGTCTCCTCTATAACCCCAACACTAATAACATGGCACAGATTCAGCACTGTCAACCGGCCCTCCCCAGACACCTCACCATTTCCCCTGAACCCACACCAGCACAGAAAGCAGGGTCACTCCCACTCTTACTCATTATCTCCCTTTCTCTCATTCCAACACAAACAACTAATAACAGGACAGAAATGGTCAAGCCGGGGGGTGGAGTGCCAAATATCCATTACCTAGCCCCCCTCCCCCTTCTCCGCCATGTGGAGAGAGTCCTGGCATGAGACAGAGACGACTGGGAAGCCTCGTGTGGAGATTCTGAAACATCCACATCCCACCAACCCGAGTAAGGAGCAATGTTCAGTGAAGGGCAATTCTCACTTTAAACTCCCTGTCAGTTCCGGTTCCATCTGGTACAAGTAGAAGCTGTGGCCCTGATGACATCTCCCTTTTGTGCCAAACGGTCTCGGTGGGCAGGAGGATGGGCTCACAACACATCATCTCCACCACCTCTCAGGAAGGGAGTACAGCTTCATTAATTTGTGCTCATATACACCAAGGGCCGTCTGCTCCTGCACCCGCTTTCCAACTAGGCAACCTGTTTTGTATTGTCTTTTAATGTTCTGCCTATCAACATGCATCACTTCACCCTGCTCAGCGTGGAGTGAGTCAAATAATGACACATCGTCAACTGAGCTACAGAAATACTGACACACACCTGATGAAGTGAGTGAAATAGTGACAAACTCACCACAAAGCAAGGAAAATACTGACAGGCTCCTCAAATCTGTATTAGTATCACTGTAATAGTGCAAGTGTCTGTGCATCTGTGTTATTATGTCTGTCTTTGTGTGTTCCTGTGTGTGTGTCAATGCGTGTGTGTGTGTGAGCATGTGTGTGTACGTGTATCGTTTGTCTGTGTGTATGTGTAATGTGCGTGTGTATGTGTATTGTGTGTTTGCCTTTATTTGTTTCTTTAGTGCAGCTGTGTGTGGAGCAGGTCTGACAGTTTGTGTGCTGTTTAATACATGCATTACTACTTTCTACTCGCCTTCCGCAGACTGCATAGACGGAGACAGAGGAAGGTGAAAGCCATCAGGGATTTAGTCTTATTTAATGCCTTCAGGGGATGTGTGTGTCAGTGGCTGGCCAACATTTATTGACTGTCCCAAGTTGCCCTTGAGAAGGTAGTGGTGAGATGCCATCTTCAGTGTGCAGTAGTTTGATTCATGACACTGTTAGGCAGGGAATTCCAGGATTTTGATTCAGTAACAGAAAGGATTTGCAATATATTGCCAAGTTAGTATGATGAATGTTTAGAGGGGAAATGGAATGTGCTGGTATTACCATCTACCTCGTGCCCTTGTCCTCCGTGTTGGAACTGGTTATGGTTTTGGAAGGTGCTCTCTAAGAATCATTAGTGAGTTTCTGCAATGTGCTTTGAAGATAGTACACATTGCTGCTACTGAGTGTCAGTGCTGGAGGGAGTAGGTGTTTCTGGATGAAATGCCAATCAAGCAACTTGCTTTGTCCTCGATGGTGTTGAGCTTTCTGAGCATTGTTACAGCTGTGTTCAGTCAAGCGAGTGGAGAGTATTCCATCACAGTCCTGACTTGTACCTTGTAGATTGTGGACAGACTTCGGAGAGTCAGGAAGTGAATTACTCACTGCAATATTCCTGACATCTGACCGAGAGAGATAGGACAGCAAATCAAAGCACCATCAAAGCTGGCAGCAACATTAATACACGAACACACACACACACAAACAAACAAACACACACACACAGACAGAGACACACACAAATACACACTTACACACAGACACAAACACACACACACACAAACATTCACACGCGCGCGTGCATGTAATCAAAACAGGCATACAGGTCCTTTTGGACAAGACCTCCCAACCTCACACCAGTCAATCAATACAAAATGAGATGCATGCTATTTGTTGCCCACATCCAAACCATTGTATACCTCGCAAACTGCTGTGGTCCAAACACTAATATATGTGATACAACAAAATAATGATCTTCCGTCCAGAAAAGGGTGTTAGTCTCTGCATTGTCTCCATGAATGAAGTCTCAATCCACACAGTACATCTCTCCCTTAGCGTGGACTCTAAATTTCTTCGCTCACATGTCAATAACAATTGTGGATGCTTCATTTATCACAAACGCCACAGGTTTCTCAAAGATGATTTCCCTCTCCTGAGTCTAACCAGTTCTGCAGAGTCATATCACGATTCCCCAAGAGTCTAGTTGTCACGTCTCTTTGTAAAGATTCTGCTATTTTCCACATAACTGACATCAAGTTGTCCAATAGTTAGTTTTGTTTTCCCTCCCATTCCCATTTTAAATATTTAGGGTGACAATAGCTACTTTCTGTCAGACCAAGCTTTCCAGAATCTAAAGAATTATGAAGCATAATCAAAACTTCCTTTTTGTAGTTACAACGTTTAAGTAACATTTGGTAAGTACACGAATAGGAAATATTTGAAGGGATATGGGCTAAATGTGGGCAGGTGGGGCAAGTTGAGTTTGGGATTCTGGCTGGTATGGACTGTTTGGACTGTTCCCATGTTGTATCGCTCTCCAACTCTTTCACTCAATCGATTGCTTCCCTAAATACTCTGGGATGGAGCTCATCTGGTGCAGCATCTCACCAAACTTCAATTGAATTAGGTTTTCTGAGTAAATTCACTTTATTAATTCTAATCTCCCACAGATTCTCTTTTTCACCAGTCACTCTGTCCCGTATTCCTGGAAGATTTTGTGTGTCTTCCTCCATGGAGACAGCACGAATGCATTCCCTTCATGGTGCGGGGGAGGGGGAGGTGTGGCTGGGGGAGCAGAAACAGTCTCCATCACCAAGTCAATACATTGGAACATTGCACTTGGGTGATGATGAACATGGCACCCTATCCTGCACGGAAAGTTCTAGAACCAAAATAGTGCAATTAAGTTGTCACTTCATGGTCACAGACAGCACAATCCCCACACTTGTGTGAGGTTACAGGTTATGCTGAAACAGGTGACGCAAAGCTGTAGCCACCCCATTTTACAATCAAACTGGCTTCACACTTTGCACTTGCCATTGGTCCAGGTAGAGACAAGAATAAGTTTGGGATCAAAATATTTGTAACAGAAAGAGTGGCCAGAAGAGAACTGTAACCATTCAGGTGTAGATGATGGTTTGTTCAGAAACAGTATGTAGGCAGAAGCGAAGACTGAGAATATTATGGAGGTGGTAGGGGACAGGTTTAGTGATAGAGGAATTATTGAGATATAAATCAGTTCAGGACAAAATGGGGCCATTGTGGTTATAAACACTTTTGTTCCTCCTGAAGTGTTCGCAAGTGAAGGGTTTGAAATTCATGGAATAGGAAAGGAGTTTGTGACTGAAAGTGAATACAATAGTTTAAATCTTTGCCAAATATAGATAACAGAAATAAGGTTGGCAGTCAGACCATTTACGGAATTAATAAATAGACAGAGATAGACTTACCAGGAACACCAATAATAGTGAGTATTGGATAGTAACCTGCCTGAATAATCATCAGAACACATTCTATCTGCCGTGCTAATGGTATCCATTTCTGAGAAAGATAGTAAAGGCCATTGGATAAACTCCTGTCCATTCTTGTAACATTCCAGTCAATGGTTCTCAAATTCTGATCCATTGCTGGAACACTCTAGTGTGTTATTTTCAAATTCTCTGATCTCTCTCCCTCTCTCTGGAGGTGTTGAGGATGACGCTGCCACTGATACAGTGGGTTAACGGATTGAAAGAAGCCCCTTCTTAATAGAAGAGGGAAACCCTCCAGTGACCCGGTTAGGATCCATGGAGACTGACATCAATCACAGTCTCTGAACAAACAGCTCCAGTTAACCTCTTTCACTACAACACGTATAATGTAACAGCAATACCTGGTCTGGGTGGGATGTTGACATCACCTGCTTTTGGTCTTATTGCCCATCTCCAACTACTCTCACAATGTTAGAGGTAAAGGAGAAAGCTTGATGATTCTGCTGTATTATCCACATACAATGCACTACGTAAGGACCTTCCCAAGAGCCAGTTGAGAAGTTGTTGCTACACTGAAGTTGTCTCCACCACAACAACTCAATTTAAAAACAAAACTGTCTCTGGGCACTATTGCTTTGAGCACGTATAGGAAGTGTACATTTCTCCAGACTTTCCTCTGCTCGCTCTATTAAAGCAACATCTTGTCTTTAACACATTGCATTTCAATAATTTGGTTCTAAATCTGCAAACATCTTAGTGCACAATTTATATGTCTTTTCTTTTTCAGATATTTTGGCCTTAGCCCAAAAGTAAACATTACGGTGACAACTGCCTGGTTTATTGTGATGAAAGGGTCAGAGAAAGTGCGTATGTGTCACAGGAGACAGTGACTGAAGAGGAGTGAAGTGATAGATTCCAGTCACTTACATCTTCTTGATAGATGGAATAAAGTAAAATGCAGAGAACAAAACAGAATTCATTGGAAGAAAGAATGGCAAGTGACAATGTGAACAAAACATGATAATTTGAAATAGAATGGAGGAATAATGATTGTATATGTACTGTGTAATCAGTGTGTGTGTCGATTGATAAGATTGTTCATGTGTGCACAACATATTGAGAATGAACAGCACAGACACAGTTAACAAAATATGATGCATTTGATGCATATCATTTATAAAGCATTAAAACATTATTTGATCCTCATCTCAGGTGTTACTCTCCCGTTCTGACAATGTGCTTCCCCCCCCAGCTTTTGTGGGATTTTCTGCTCTCGTCTTCCATTCTTATCATGATGTGTATTATAATGCCTGCTTCTGGTGTACACCTTACCTCAATTAATCCACATTCCACCAGGAAATAAATACATTGCCCCAACTGGATTCTGTCAAAAGCTGGTATCTGTCATATTACTGGAGATAAAATTTCTGGCATCAGACCCAGAATGTCAACATATCACTCTGTTGTACAGACACTGTACAAAGGAACAAAGCACAAAGAAATTGAAAACCAAAAAGGAAGCACATCTCTATCTATCGATAATCAAGGATTCTCTATGTTTACATGTCCTTATTTGTATACTCTCTCTACGGTGCACGGTGGCACAGTGGTTAGCACTGCTGCCTCACAGAGCCAGAGACCCGGGTTCAATTCCCATCTCAGGCAACTGTCCATGTGGAGTTTGCACATTCTCCCCGTGTCTGTGTGGGTTTCCTCCTACAGTCCAAAAATGTGCAGGTTAGGTGAATTGGCCATGCTAAATTGGCCGTAGTGTTAGGTGAAGGGGTAAATGTAGGGGAATGGGTCTGGGTGGGTTGCGCTTTGGCAGGTCGGTGTGGACTTGTTGGGCCGAAGGCCCTGTTTCCACACTGTAAGTAATCAAATCTAATCATATGTCTAGTTAATAAATCCTCCAATCTTTCTCTGTGTCCCACCTCTCAATCTCCCTTCTTTCAGTTGAGATCTATTGCTCACTTTTGGATGTGAAATGGTTATAATTGAGTGATTTAACAACAAACACATGAGCGAGAAGTTGCCCAGAGCGGATTGGAAGGGGAGCAGACTAAGGAAAACGGTGAAGCAGGTGATGGCAGCAGTTTCTGGGGATAATTCAGAGGCACAGCGGAAAGAAGCAACATACTCTGGGGAGGACAAGGCAACCATGGCTAATAAAGGAAGTCAGGGACAGTATAAAACCAAGAGAAAAAGCAGACAATGCAGTGAAGATTATTGGGTATCCAGAGGATTGGGATGCCTTTAAAAACCAGTGGAGGACAGCTATTAAAATCAGTAGGGAGGATAAGATGAAATATGACAGTAATAACATAAAAGAAGATTGCAAGATGATTTTAAATATATTAAAAAGAAAAGATGGAGGCATGAGCAAACATTGGACTGCTGGAAATGAAGCTGGAGTAGTTTTGAGAGAAAAAAGGCAGAGGAATTGAACAGATACTTTGTATCAATCTTCACGGTGGAAGGGAACAGCAGCCTGCTAGAAATTAAAGAGAGTCAGCCGGCAGAGGTGAGGGTAGTGACTATCACTAAGGAGAAAGTGCTGGGGAAGCTGGAGGTAGATGATTCACCGCGACCAGAGAGCCTATACCCCATAGTTCGAAAGAGAGAGCTGATGGGATTGCAGAGGAATTGCTGGTGATAGATCAGGAATCACTGGAGTCAGGGAGGGTCTTCGTGGACTGGAAAATATAACTCCCCTTTTTAAGGAGAGAGTGACACAGAAGACAGGAAATTATAAGTAGCCAGGCAAGTTGAAACTCTAGTTAAGAAGGCTGAGTGAATCCATGCATTTGCGAATAGAGGTATAGAGCACTAAAGCAAGGAGGTTGTTGAGTTTATTGAAAATTATGTGATTAAGTGACAGCGTAACAAGGGTAAAAGTTACAAATGTTATTGCAAAGAACAGGCTTGCAAGTGTGGTTGGCACAAATGGAATCAGTTTGAAGCAGACAGTAGCATTCATGACACACAGACTGTTGCCTAGATCTTACTGTTAGGATGTGGGGAACAGCTTGTGATTAAATAGACTAAATAAAAAGAGAAAGCATGGTTAAAGCTGCCAAGGTTTCAGTGTGCAGCATTGTAGTCATCATATTAGAAGAAATAAAGCCAAATATTTGAAATTTATGGACTCGGTCCTTATTTCTTTGCAACCTGACACACACCTGCCAGGTGAAGCAGCATTTCCTTTGGACTTGTTCAATCCAGTCCATTGTCATTGCGGTTCATAATGCAGCCTCCTGCACATTACCAGACCAAACGGCTTTGAGGAACACTTCCACTGCGTTGGAAAAAACTCATTACAATAACCTACCTTGCTCTCATGCTAACATCTCAGTCCTGGGCTGCTGCAATCTTCCAATGAAATACAACCCAAGCTCAAGAAACACCTCACCTGTATGCCTTCATATCCAATTTGATAACTTCACAGCTTCACCCTATTATGACTTTTCTCCCTTTTTCATACATTCTGACTCCTGGTGACCATATGACCTTGTCTTGCTTGTATCTTGTTTACCTTGCACGCAATTAAGAGAACCCATTTCCCCCATTCTCATCTTAACTTAGACCAATTCTACATTGGCTTCCCTTTCACCACAATTAAAAGTCTATTTGTCTTTTGCACTGCATCACCACAACCTGTTTCCAGTCACTCCTCCCCCACCTCTGTCAAGTTATTACAAAGCCCATTTTCCAATCCTTTTCATTTCTGAAGAAGAGTCATTCTGGACTTGAAACACTATCTGTTTCTCTGTCTCCGCTGTTGCTGTTGGACCTGTTCAGTTTCTCTCGAGATGAATAGGTACAGAACACATTTTCAATAAAACAGAGACCCGTGGACACTGGAAATCTGGAAGAAAACCAAAAATTGCTGGAGAGACTGGAAGCTTTGAAGAAGAGTCACTGGACCCGAAAGAATAACTCTGTTGTCACTCCACTGATGCTGACAGACCTGCTGCATTTCTCCAGCAATTTCTGTTCGAGAACAAGTTTCAAAAACGTGTGTTAAAACTACTCAAACGCCCTGTCAAATGTGGAGCGCTGTTCACCGGGAAGTGAATGATAACAAGAGGTGTACAAATTCATTGGTTCTGAAACAACATAACGCTAGATCTCTGACACTATAGAGCTCTTAATCATCGTCAGTGAGTGAAACAGAGGGAAACACATTCACTTTAAACACAGAAGATGGCACTACAGAAGGGAAAAGGTTCAGATGAATATTTGAAAGGGTTTTGAGGAATGTGACAAATTGGTGGCATAACACCGTGGAGACACCCACAGAAGAATGGGAATATTAAAACGGAAGTGTTACCACATTCGAAACCAGAGTAGGTCAATGAGTACAGGGCTGAGGGGTGACTGAGTCTTGGCGTGAATGGGGAGACAGGCAGGAGAATTGTGTTGCAGCTCATACTCAACATTCATGTGGTGTTGCAGACCACAGCAGAAGCAGAAGCAGAAGCAGAATTGTATTCAAACACAACCTGTAACTTTTTGCCCAGGATAATCTCTCAGTCTACCATTACCAACAAGTCGATCTATGGTTCAGTGACGAGTGGGGGTTAACATGCCAGGGTCAGAACCATGTGTACCTAAACCTGATGACAAGCTGTTAAAGCTATCGCATTTGATTCCTTGCAATCCAAACAACAGAACTAACATTGATTGAGAGGGCAAAATGATCCCCAGAACAACAGAACAGATCTAAGCTCTGCCATCCTGCCACATCCAGTCATAAATGGTGATGGACTATTAAACAACTCACTGCAGGAAAGTGCTCACAAATATATCGATCCTAAATCATGGAACAGCCTGGCATAACAGTGCAAAAGTTCAGGATGTTGTATCCTCAGCCAGAAGGGTTGAGTCAGTGATCCACCTCACCTTCACCATGATATCCACAGAATCAAAAATGTCAGTCTTCAATCAATCTGATTCACTCTCTGTGACATCAAGTAGCAGCTGAATACAGTAGATATGCCAAAGGCAATGGGCCCTGACCCCATTCCTGCAATAGGACTGAAGACTTGTGCTACACAACAAGCCATGTCCCTGAGGAAGGTATTTCATTCCAGCTCCAATTCTGACATCTACTAGACAATGTGGAAAGTTGCTCTTCTACGTCCAGTTCCCTAAGAGGAAAGTAATCACAACCTGACCATTTCTCACATCCTCAGTCTCATCATGATACTCAAATTGGTGGAAGGTCTTTTTGACAAGCAGCACAGAAAAATCCTATTTACAGTGGTTTCTGATGGGTCTCCTTGTGGAGATGGTGTGGTTGTGGAAATGTCACTGGATTACTAATCCAGACCAGCCTAATGCTTTGGCAGCTGGTGGGAATTGAAGGCAGTTAATAAAATATTGAGATCGAAAAGCTGGTGTTGTGGTTCTGTTCGCCGAGCTGGAAGTTTTTGTTGCAAACGTTTCGTCCCCTGTCTAGGTGACATCCTCAGTGCTTGGGAGCCTCCTCTGAAGCGCTTCTGTGGTGTTTCCTCCAGCATTTATAGTGGCCTATCCCTGCCGCTTCCGGTTGTCAGTTTCAGCTATCCACTGCACAAAACACTATATAGGACAAACAGGAAGACAGCTAACGATCCGCATCCAGAACATCAACTATCCACGAAACGACGCGACCATCTATCCCTAGTAGCCACACACGCAGACGACAAGCAACATGAATTTGACTGGGACAACACTACCATTATAGGGCAAGCGAAACAAATTCCTAGAAGCATGGCACTCATCCACAAACTCCATCAACAAACACATCGACCTGGACCCAATATACCGGCCACTACAGCGGACAGCTGAAACTGACAACCAGAAGCGGCAGGGACAGGCCACTATAAATGCCGGAGGAAACACCACAGAAGCGCTTCACAGGAGGCTCCCAAGCACTGAGGATGTCACCTAGACAGGGGACGAAACGTTTGCAACAAAAACTTCCAGCTCGGCGAACAGAACCACAGCAACGAGCACCCGAGCTACAAATCTTCTCACAAACTTTGAAAAGCTGGTGTCAATAACAGTAACCTTGAAGCCAAGGTCAATTGTAAACACCAATTTGTTTCATTAATGTACTTTCAGGAAACAAATCTAATGTGATTTCCTGGTCTGGCCTAAAAGTGACTTCAGACACACAGATATGTGATAAACTTTTCAATCATTTCTAACATGGCCAAGCAAGATACTCAATTGTATCAAACAGCTCTGAGATCTTAAAGGACAAAACTGGACAGAACAGCGCGCACCAGGCTAGGTATCAGAAAAGGGAACGGTGAACACAGTCCTGTTGACCCTGCAGAGGTCTCCTTCCTAATATCTGAGAGCTTGTGACAACATTTACAGAGCTTTCTCACAGACTACACAGAAACATTGGGAAAGCCACAGGCCATTGAACCCATTGAGCCTCCCCCTTTCTCGTTCTTAACCGAACATCTCCTCAATGCATCTTTCCCACACAATGTACATATCCCTGAACGTAATTAACAAATGGATGATAGAAAGTAAAGACTGCTGTATCCCATTTGGTTCATCAAGTTTGCTCTGACTTTCAGTGAAGTGATGGCTGATACCTGATCTAATCCTGCTCTCTCCCCATCCTCTTAGTGTTTAGAAATCCTTATTTAATTCAATGCTTGGATTCAACAGCCTTATGTGGTAGAGAATTCCCCGTGTTCACCAGTGTCTGAGTGCAGATGTTTATTCTCATCTCAATGCAGAGTGATCTGCCTGTACCTAATGCTGTAGTCCTTTGTTTTTCACATCTCAGTCAGGGGAATTACCATTCCTGCTTCCAATCTGTCTCACCCTGTCAGAGTTTTATATATTTCCCTGAGATCTCCACTTATTTACCAAAACCTCATGGAATACAGGCCCAGACAACCCAAACTCCGCTCACATAACAAGCCTGTCATCCCAGAGATAAGTCTGGTCATCCTTCACTGCACTCCCTCAATGTCAGGTTTGTCCTTTATTAGATAAGGAGAACAAAACTACACACAACACTGCACAATGTTCCTGATGAGGTACAGCTGGAGTAAGACATCCTTACTCCTGTACTCAAATCTTTCTGAAATGAAGCTCAACACACCATTTAGCTTCCTAACTGCTTCCTGTTCCTGCTATATTGCTCTCAGTAACTGGTGTACAAGAAGACACAGATCCTTTTCAATGCCTACTTGGTGGTCTACGTACACTGGCTGGCGTGCCAATCTCCTCCCAGTATTGGCTTCTTATGTCAGAAGTCACTACCCTGCACGGACCGCTGAGGTCTGCACTGAAGAAAGCAACCGCAAATGGATCATATGTCACTTTATAAATCAACATTTCTCAACCAATCCCAATTCAAATGAAAGGCTGCCATTCTATTTTTCTCATCAAAATGACCAAGGTCACATCTATCCACACAGTTCTTCATCCACCTCGTGTGTTCCCATTCACATCACTTGTCTCAATCACTTTGGAGTTTTTTTTTAACATCGTCCTCACCACTTGCAATCTGATATTGATTAGCACCATCAGCAGACATGGGAATAGAACATAGAACATAGAACAATACAGCACAGAACAGGCCCTTCAGCCCACGGTGTTGTGCCGAACATTTGTCCTAGCTTAAGCACCTATCCATATACCTATCCAATTGCCGCTTAAAGGTCACCAATGATTCTGACTCTGCCACTCCCACGGGCAGCGTATTCCGTGTCCCCACCACTCTCTGGGTACCCCTGACATCCCCCCTATACCTTCCACCCTTCACCTTAAATTTATGTCCCCTTGTCACACTCTGTTGTACTAGAGGAAAAAGTCTCTGACTGTCCACTCTATCTATTCCCCTGATCATCTTATAAACCTCTATCAAGTCACCCCTCATCATTCCCCGTTCCAATGAGAAAAGGCCTAGCACTCTCAACCTATCCTCGTACGACCTATTCTCCATTCCAGGCAACATCCTGGTAAATCTTCTCTGCACCCTCTCCAAAGCCTCCACATCTTTCCTAAAATGAGGCGACCAGAACTGTACACAGTACTCCAAATGTGGCCTAACCAAGGTCCTGTACAGCTGCAACATCACCTCACGACTCACGATTGAATTAGCATAGGAACAGACTGGAGGGAAGGGTTTTAACTGGGGGAGGGGAAATTACACTGCATTAGGCAGGAGCTGTGGAGTACAAATTGGGAACAATTGCTCTGCGGGAAATGCCCAACAGAAATGTGGAAGCTGTTTAAGGAGCACTTGTTGCGAGTGTTGGATAACGGTGTCCCACTGAGACAGGGTAGGAATGGTAGGGTGAACGAGTCTTGGATGACAAGATCATAAGTTGGAAGGAAGCTTACTTAAGGTTGAGGAAACAAAGGTCTGGCACAGCTTTAGAGGATTTCAGGATAGTGAGGGAAGAACTCAAAAATGGACTGAGGAGAGATAGGAGGGAGGGGCACGGAAAAGCATTGGTGAGAAGGATTATGGAAAACCCAAAGGCAAGCTCGGCTTATGTGAGGAATAAGAGAATGATCAGAGAGAGGATAGAGCTGTTCAGGGATATTGGAGCGAACGTGTGCCCTGAGTCTGAAGAGGTAAGGGAGGCATAAATAAGTTTTTTACTTCAGTATTCACAAGAGACAGGGACCTTGTTGATTGTGAGAACACCATGGACCAGGTTAAAATTTCTTGAACAAATTGATATTAAGGAAGTGGAAGTGCTGGAAATTCTGGAAAGCATCAAGATAGGTCAGTCCCTAGGACCAGATCAGATGTATCGAAGTTTATTACAGGAAGCGAGGAACGATATTGCTGCGCTTCTGGTGATGATCTTTGCATCCTCTCTCTCTACGGGAATAGTACCAACTGATTGGAGGGAGGCGAATGTCATTCCTCTGTTCAAGAAAGAGAATAGGGAAATCCCTGGGAATTACAGAGCAGTCAGTCTTTTGTCTGTGGTAAGCAAGGTATTGGCAATGATTTTGAGAGAGAGGATTTATGACTATTTGGAAAAACATGGTTTGATTAAAGATAGTCAGCATGGCTTTGTGAGGGGCATGGTCATATCTCACATGCCTTACTGAGTTCTTTGAGGATGTGACAAGACAGGTTGATGAAGGCCGAGCAGTGAATGTGGTCTATATGGATTTCAATACAGCATTTGATAAGCTCATTCAGAAAGTTATGACTTGTGGGATACAGGGAAATTTGGCGATCTGGATAGAGAATTGGCTGGCTGAAAGAAGACAGCAAGTAGTAGTGGATGGAAAGTATTCCGCCTGGAGGTCAGTGATCAGTGGTGTCCTGCAGGGATCTGTTCTCGGGCCTCTGCTGTTTGTAGTTTTGATAATTGACTTGGATGAAGATGTGGAAGGGTGAGTTAACAAGTTTGCCAAAGACATAAAGGTGTTGTAGATAGTGTTGAGGGTTGTTGCAGGCTACAACGTGACATTGTCAGGATGCAGAGCTGGGCTGACAACTGGCAGATCGAACTCAATGCTGAATTTGAATGCTGAAATACACAATTCTTGGCAGCATGGGGCCCATGTACATAGATCCCTCAAAGTTACCAACCAAGTTGATGGGATCGTGAAGGAAGCATATGGTGTTTTGGCTTTCATTAACAGGGGGATTGAGTTTAAGAGCTGTGAAGTTTTGCTGCAGCTCTATAAAACTCTGGTTTGACAACACTTGGAATAGAAGGACAGTATTACGGTTGCAGAAAGGACATTCGAGGAATCGTCTGCTGAGGCAGTATGGGCTGGGGTTGGGGGTTTTCTATAAGCCTCGGAGTAGTTCCAGAATGTAGACTATAAGATAGCAAAGATGATCCTCAATAGGAGTGAGAGTGACATGGGAGTTGTTATGGGGGACTTTAACTTTCAAAATATTGACTAGGAATACTGTAGTTCAAGTACTTTAGATGGGTCAGTTTTTGTCCAATGTGTACAGGAGGGTTTCCTGACACAGTATGTAGAAAGACCAACAAGGAGGGGACATGAAAGGTCCTTAGTCGGTAGGATTAGGGAAAACCCTAAGGCTTTCTATAGGTATGTTAGGAATAAAAGAATGACTAGGGTAGGAATAGGTCCAGTCAAGGATAGTAGTGGGAAGTTGCGTGTGGAGGCGGAAGAGATTGGGGAGACACTGAATGAATACTTTTCTTCAGTATTTACTCAGGAACAGGGCATTGTCGTCGATGTGAATACTGAGTCACAAATAAGTAGAATGGATGGCTTTGAGGTATGTAGAGAAGAGGTGTTGGAAATCCTGGAAAAGGTGAAAATAGATAAGTCCCCTGGGCCTGATGGCATTTATCCTAGGATTCTCTGGGAAGCAAGGGAGGAGATTGCAGAGCCATTGGCCTTGATTTTTATATCCTCTTTGTCTACAGGAGTAGTGCCAGAAGACTGGAGGATAGCAAATGTGGTTCCCTTGTTCAAAAAGGGGAGTAGGGATAACCCTAGTAACTATAGGCCGGTGAGTCTCACTTCTGTTGTGGGCAAAGTCTTAGAGAGAATTGTAAGGGATAGGATTTATGCACATCTAGATAGGAATAATGTGATCAAGGATAGTCAGCATGGTTTTGTGAAGGGCAGGTCGTGCCTCACAAACCTTATTGAATTCTTTGAAAAGGTGACGAAGGAGATTGATGAGGGGAAAGCGGTAGATGTGGTATATATGGATTTTAGTAAGGCTCCCCATGGTAGGCTACTGCAGAAAATACGGAGATATGGCATTGAGGGTGAGTTGGAGGTTTGGATTAGGAATTGGCTGGATGGAAGAAGACAGAGGGTAGTAGTTGTTGGCAAAGTTTCTTCATGGAGTGCCGTCACTAGCGGTGTTCCGCAAGGATCTGTTTTGGGACCATTGCTGTTTGTCATTTTTATAAATGACCTGGAAGAGGGGTTAGAAGGTTGGGTGAGCAAGTTTGCGGATGATACGAAAGTCGGAGGAGTTGTTGACAGTGAGGAAGGATGTGGCAGGTTACAGCAGGATATAGAGAAGCTGCAGAGCTGGGCAGAAAGGTGGCAAATGGAATTCAATGTAGCTAAGTGTGAGGTGATTCACTTTGGGAAGAATAACAAAAAGATGGGGTACTGGGCTAATGGTCGGATACTTGGTAGTGTGGATGAGCAGAGGGATCTTGGTGTCCATGTACACAGATCTCTGAAAGTTGCCACCCAGGTAAATAGTGCGGTGAGGAAGGCATATGGCTTTTATCGGTAGAGGAATTGAGTTCCGGAGTCCTAAGGTCATGATGCAGTTGTATAAGACTCTGGTGCGGCCGCATCTGGAATATTGTGTGCAGTTCTGGTCGCCATACTATAGGAAGGATGTGGAGGCACTGGAATGGGTGCAGAGGAGGTTTACCAGGATGTTGCCTGGTATGGAAGGAAGATCGTATGAGGAAAGACTGAGACACTTGAGGCTGTTTTCATTAGAGAAAAGAAGGTTTAGGGGTGACTTGATTGAGGTGTACAAGATGATTAGGGGGTTAGATAGGGTTGACAGCGTGAACCTTTTCCCGCGTATGGAGTCGGGTATTACAAGGGGGCATAGCTTTAAATTAAGGGGGGGGTAGATATAGGACTGAAGTTAGGGGTAGGTTCTTCACTCAGCGAGTCGTGAGTTCATGGATCGGCGCAACATCGAGGGCCAAAGGGCCTGTACTGCGCTGTATTCTTCTATGTTCTATTTCTATGTTCTAAGGGGCAAGGCCACATTGGATTTGGTACTGGGTAATGAACCAAGTCGTGTTAGATTTGGAGGTAGATGAGCACTTTGGTGATTGTGACCATAATTTGGTTATGTTTACTTTAGTGATGGAAAGGAATAGGTATATACTGCAGGGAAAGAGTTATAGATAGGCGAAAGGCAATTATGATGCAATTCAACTAGTTTTAGGATGCATAGGATGGGGAAAGAAACTGCAGGAGATGAGCTCCATTGAAATGTGGAGCTTATTCAAGGGAAAGCTACTGCTTGTCTTTGATAAGTATGTACTGGTCAGGCAGGTAGGAGGTTGTCGACTGTGGGAGCCATGGTTTACTAAGGAAGTTGAATCTCTTGTCAAGAGGAAGAAGAAGGCTTAAGTTACGATGAGACATGATGGCTCAGTCAGTGCACTTGAGAGTTATAAGTTAATGAGGAAAGACCTAAAGCGAGCGCCTAAGAAGAGCCAGAAGGGGATATGAGAAGTTGTGGGTGGATAGGATCAAGGAAATCCCTCAGATTTTCTATAGGTATATCAGGAATAAAAGAATGATGTGAATAAGATTAGGGCCAATCAAGGATAGTAGTAGGGAGTTGTGTGTGGAGTCTGAAGAGATAGGGGAAGTGCTAAATGAATATTTTTCATCAGTATTCACACCAGGAAAACACAATGTTGTTGAGGAGAATACTGAGATACATGCTACTAGACCTGATGATGAGTTTTTGCCCAAAACGTCAACTCTCCTGCTCCTCGGATGCTGCCTGACCTGCTGTGCTTTTCCAGCACCACACTCTTGACCCTGGATGGGATTGAGGTTCACAAGGAGGAGGTGTTAGCAATTCTGGAAAGTGTAAAATAGGTAAGTCCCCTGGACAGGATGGGATTTATCCGAAGATTCTCTAGGAACATAGAACGTTACAGCGCAGTACAGGCCCTTCGGCCCTCAATGTTGCACCAAACTGTGAAGTAATCTGATGGCCATCGAACCAACACCATTCCATTATTATCCATATGAATGAAAAATGCCCATTTAAATGCCCTTAACATCGGCAAGTCTACTACTGTTGCAGGCAGGCCGTTTCACACCCCTACTACTCTCTGATTAAGGAAACTACCCTGATATCTGTCCTAAATCTATCACTCCTCAACTTAAAGATATGTCCCCTCATGTTAGCCTTCACCATCCAAGGAAAAAGGCTTTCACTGTCCACTCGATCTGACCTCCGATTATCTTGTATGTCTCAATTAAGTCATCTCTCAACCTTCCTCTCTCTAACGAAAACAGCCTCAGTTTCCTCAGCTTTCCCTTGTAAAACCTTCCTCCCATACCAGGCAACATCCTAGTAAATCTCCTCTGAATCCTTTCCGAAGCTTCTACATCCTTCCTATAATGCAATCAGAACTGCAGGCAGTACTCCAGGTGCGGCCATACCAGTGTCTTGTACAGCTGAAGCATGACCTCATGGCTCTGGAACTCAATCCCCCTACCAATAAACACCAACACATCATATGCCTCCTTAACAATCCTATCAACCTGGGTGGCAACTTTCAGGGATTTATGCACCTGGACACCGAGACCTCTCTGTTCATCCGCACTGCCAAGAATTTGACCTTTAGCCCAGTACTCTGTATTCCTGTTACTTCTTCCAAAGTGAACCACCTCACACTGACTCCATTTGCCACTTCTCAGCCCAGCTCTGCAGCTTATCTATGTCCTTCTGTAATCCACAACATCCACCAGCACTACCCACAACTCTGCTGGCCTTAATGTAATCCGCAAATTTACAAACCCATCCTTCTACACACTCATCCAGGTCATTTATATAAATGACAAACAGCAGTGGCTCCAAAACAGATCCTTGCAGCACACCACTGGTAACTGAGCTCCAGGATGAACATTTCCCATCAGCCACCATCCTCTGTCTTCTTTCATCTCACCAATTTCTGATCCAAACTGCTAAATCACCTTCAATCCCGAAACTCCATATTTTGTGCAATAGCCTACTGTTGGAACCTTACCAAACACCTTACTGAAGTTCATATACACCACATCAACCGCTTTACCTTCATCCAACTGTTTGGTCACCACCTCAAAGAACTGAATAAGGTTTGTGAGGGACGATTGACCCTTCACAAAACCTGTTGACTATCCTTAATCAAATTATTCCTTTCCAGGTGATTATAAAATTCTATCTCTTATAACCTTGTCCAACACTTTACCCACAACAAAAGTGAGGCACACCGGCCTATAATTACCAGGGTTGTCACGACTCCCCTTTTTAAACAAGGAAACAGCATTTGCTATCCTCCAGTCTTTTGGCACTACACCTGTCGATAATGATGACATAAAGATCAACGCCATAGGCTCTGCAATCTCCTCCCTGAAATCTCAGAGAATCAGAGGATAAATTTATAGTCATCTGGCAAACAACAATTTGATTGGAAATCGTCAACATGGATTCATCAAGGGAAGATTGTGTCTGACAAACCGCATTGAGTTTTTTGAGAATGTGACCAAGCATGTGGATGAGGGTAGAGAAGTTGATGTCATGTACATGGACTTCAGTAAAGCCTTTGATAAAGTTCCACACGGTAGGCTACTGGAAAAGTTAGGCAAAAGTGAGGACTGCAGATGCTGGTGATCAGAGTCAAGATTCGAGTGGTGCTGGAAAAGCGCAGCAGGTCAGGCAGCATCCGAGTAGAAGGAAAATTGATGTTTCGGGCAAAAACCTTTCATCAGGAAATGCGGAGGCATGGGATTGAAGGTGATTTAGCAGTTTGGATTAGAAATTGGCTTTCTGTAAGAATGCAATGAGTGATGGTTGGTGGAAAATATTCAGTCTGGAGTCTGGTTACTAGTGGTAAGCCACAAGGATCTGTTTTGGGACCACTGCTGTTTGTCATCTTTATAAATGACTTGGACGCAGGCATAGGTGGATGGGTTCATAAGTTTCCAGATGACATTAAAGTCGGTGGAGTAGTGGACAGTGTCGAAGAATGTTACAGGTTGCAGGGGGACTTGGATAAACTGCAGAATTGGGCTGTGGCAAACAGAGTTCAATGCAGCTAAATGTGAGGTGATGCACTTTGGGAAGAATAGCAGGAAGGCAGAATACTGGGTCAATGGAAAGATTCTTGGTAGTGTGGATGTGCAGAGGGATCTTGGTGTCAATGTACATAGATCCCTGAAAGTTGCCATCCAGGTGGATAGTGCTGTTAAGAAGGCATACGGTGTGTTAGGTTTCATTGGTAGAGGGATTGAGTTTCAGAACTGCAATATCATGCTGCAACTATACAACATGCTGGTGCGGCCGCACTTGGAATATTGTGTACAGTTCTGGTCGCCCAATTACAGAAAGAATGTGGAAGCATTGGAAAAGGTGCAGAGGAGATTTACCAGAACGTTGCCTGGTCTGGAGGGAATGTCTTTTGAGGAAAGGCTGAGAGACTTGGGTCTTTTCTCATTGGAGAGAAGAAGGCTAAGGGGGGATTTGATAGAGACATACAAGGTGATCAGAGGATTAGGTAGGGTAGACAGTGAGAGACTTTCTCCTAGGATTATGACATCTGTGTGTATAAGGGGGAATAACTGCAAATTGAAGGGTGATAGATTTCAGACAGATGTAAGAGGCAGGTTCTTTACTCAGAGTGTGGTAAGAGTGTGGAATGTCTTGCCAATGTAGTCAACTCAGCCACATTAGGGAAATTTAATCAGTCCTTGGATAAGTGTATGGATGATGATGGGTTAATATAGGGGTATGGGCTTAGATTAGTTCACAGGTTAGCGCAATATCAAGAGCTTAAGGGCCTGTTCTGCGCTGTATTGTTCAATGTTCCACAAATCACATGCAGCATAAGGGTCTTATCTATTTTCAGATGTTCCAAAATTGCTAAAACCTCTTCTTTGCCACCTGCAATCCTATAGAGCATAGAAAAGTTCAGCACAGAACAGGCCCTTGGCCCACAATGTTGTGCCGAGATTTAATCCTAATGTAAAATATAGTAACTTAACCCATGCACCCCTCAACTCACTGCCAACATGTACATGTCCAGCAGTCACTTAAATGCCTCCAATGACTTCGCTTCCACCACCACCGCTGGCAATGCATTCCATGCGCTCACAACTCTCTGCGTAAAGAACCTAACTCTGATGTCTCCTCTATACCTTCCTCCTAATATCTTCAAACTATGACCCCTCGTGCCAGTCAATCCCACCCTGAAAATTATCTCTGGTTATTGACTCTATCTATTCCTCTAATAATTTTGTACACCTTGATCAGGTCTTCTCTCTTCCTCCTTCTCTCCAACGTGAAAAGTCTGAGCTTATTCAACCTTTCTTGATAAGGCAAGCCCTCCAGTCCAGGCAGCATCCTAGTAAACCTTCTTTGCACCCTCTCCAAAGCCTCTATATCTTCCTTATAGTAAGGCGACCAGAACTGGACACAATATTCCAAATGTAGTCTCACGGCTCTTAAACTCGATTCCCCTGTTAATGAAAACCAAAACGCCATATGCTTTCTTAACAACCCTATTCACTTGGGTGGCAACTTTGAGGGATTCATGTAATTGCATACCGAGATCCCTCTGTTCCTCCACACTGCCAAGAATCATGTCTTTAATCCTCTATTCAACATTTGAGTTTGACCTTCCAAATCTTCACTTCACATTTATCCAGGTTGAACTCCATCTGCCATTTCTCAGCCCAGCTCTGCATCCTGTCTATGTCACGCTGCAGACTGCAATAGCCCTTGATACCATCAACAGCACCTCCAACCTTTGTGTCATCGGCAAATTTACTGACCCACCCCTCAACCTCCTCATCCAAGTCATTTATAAAAACTACAAAGAGCAGAGGCCCAAGAACAGAGCCCTGCGGGACCCCACTCAACACTGACCTCCAGGCAGAATACTTTCCATCTACAACCACTCTCTGCCTTCTGTCAGCCAGCCAATTCTGAATCCAGATAGCCAAATCTCCCTGTATCCCATACTTCCTGACTTTATGAATGAGCCTACCATGGGAAACCTTATCAAATACCTTGCTGAGGTCCATATTCACCACATCCACTGCTCAACCATCATCGATGTGTCTTGACACCTCCTCAAAGAACGCAATAAGATTTGTGAGGCATGACCTGCCCCTTACAAAGCCATGCTGACTGCCTTTAATCACACTATGCTTTGCCAAATAGTCATAAATCCTATCCCTCAGAATTCTTTCCAATACCTTGCTGACCACAGGCGTAAGACTGATTGGTCTGTAATTACCAGCGATTTCCCTATTGCCCTTCTTGAAAAGAGGAACAACATTCACCTCCTTCCAATCCCCCGGTACGACTCCTGTGGAGAATGAGGAAGCAAAGATCTTCACCAGCGGCTTAGCAACCTCCTTTCTCACTTCCCGGAGAAGCCTGGGATAAATCTGGTCTGGCCCTGGAGACTTATCAATCTTAATGTTTTCCAGAATTTCTAGCACATCATCTTCATCAATCTTGATCTGTTCAAGCCTGTATCCCTGCTCCTCAAAGTTTTCATTTACAACAAGTTCCCTTTCCTTGGTGAAAACTGAAGCAAAAAATTCATTCAGGGCTGCCCCTATCTGCCGAGATTCTGGATTAGTGGTGCTGGAAGAGCACAGCAGTTCAGGCAGCATGCAAGGAGCTTCGAGAATCCATGCACAAGTTCCCTCCGCTATCCCTGATGGGCCCTACCTTCTCCCAGATCATTCTCTTATTCCTCACGTATGAGTAAAATGCCTTTGGGTTCTCCCTAATCCTTCTTGCCAAGCCTTTTTCATGCCCCCTCCTGGCTCTCCTCAGTTCATTTCTGAGCTCGTCTCTAGTAAGCCTGTAATCCTCTAAGGCTGTGCTAGATCCTTGCTTCCTCCACCTTAAGTAAGCTGCCTTCTTCCTTTTGACGAGAAGTTCCTCTGTTCTCGTCATCCAAGGCTCCTTAATCTTACCCCTTCTTACCTGTCTCAGAGGAACAAATTTGTGCACCACTCTTGACAACTGCTCCTTAAATAGTCTCCACATGTCTACTGTGCTCTTTCTGTGGAACAATTGCTCCCAGTCTGTACTTCCCAACTCCTATCTGATAGCGTCAGAATTTCCTTTTCCCCAATTCACTATCTTCCCTCAGTAACTGCTTCTTACCCTCTCCAAGGCCATGGCAAATATGAGGCAGTTGTGATCACTTTCACCAAAGTGCTCTCCCACCATGAGATCTGACACCTGTCCTGGCTCGTTGCCGAGCACCAAATCCAAACTGGCCTCTCCCCTCGTCGGTCTGACTACATACTGAGTAAGGAAACCCTCCTGAACACACCTGACAAAAACGGCTCCATTCAAACCATCTGCACTTAGGAGATTCCAGTCGATATTGGGAAAGGTGAAATCACCCATAACAACAACCCTGCTACTTCTGCATTTTTCCAGAATCTGCCCACCTATGAGATCTTCAATCTCCCCACGTGTTAAGCCACATTCCCTGCCTGTTCTTCATCTCACTATCTCGTGGCACCGGTAGCAAACCCGAGATCACTACTGTACTTGTCCTGCTCTTCAGCTTCCAACCTAACTCTCTGTAGTCACTGTTCAGATCCTCAGTCCCTTTCCTGGCTGTATCATTGGTGCCAATATGTACCACGATTTCTGGCTGCTCACCCTCCCCTTTCAGAATCGGCGACATCCCAGACCCTGGCACCGGGGAAGCAACATACCTTCCGGGAATCCTGTTCCTGACCACAAAATCTCCTGTCAATCTGTCTAACTATTGAGTCCCCTACCACTAGCGCTTTTCTATTCTTCCCCCTTCCCTTCTGAGCCACAGTGCTCACCCATTTAAAACCTTCCCAGAAATCTTCACTCCTCCTCACACCTCTCGGCAAATGGAGGCCCCGATGCCTGTGGTAAGTGTTTTAAACAGTAGGGCATTTAAATGGTTATTGGATCGGCATATGGTCAGGAACAGAATAGTGTAGGATAGATAGGCTTCAGATTGGTTACACAGGTCAGCGCAACATCGAGGGCCTAAGGGCCTGTACTGTGCTGTAACGTTTTATGTTCTACATTCTATGTTCTGTTTTCTATGTTCTATATCTCCTCTGAACCTTTTCAAGAGCTTCCACATCCTTCCCATAATGCAGTGACCAGAACTATACGCAGTTGTGAATGCATGGAATGCGTTGCCAGCGGTGGTGGTGGAAGCAGTCATTGGGAACATTTAAGTGACTGCTGGTCATGCACATGGATAGCGGTGAATTGGGGTGGTGTGTAAGTTATTAAATCTTGGGACAACATCGTGGGCCAAAGGGCTTGTTCTGTGCTGTACTTTTCTATGTTCTATGTTCTATCACCATTCATGGAAAAAGGCTCTCACTGTCCAACCTATCTAATCCTCTGATTATCTTATATGTCTCAATTAAGTCACCTCTCAACTTTCTTCACTCTAACAAAAACAGCTTCAAGTCTCTCAGCCTTTCCTTCTAAGACCTTCCCTCCATACCCAGGCAACTCCTGAGTAGATGCTGAAAGTGTAAAAATAGATAAGTTTGCTGGGCTAGATGGGATTTATCCTAGGATTCTCTGGGAAGCCAGGGAGGAGATTGCCGAGTCTTTGTCTTTGATCTCTATGTTGTCATTGCCCACAGGAATAGTGTCAGAAGACTGGAGGATAGCAAATGTTGAGCCCTTGATGTTCTATGTTCTATGTTCTATTGTGTCCAGTTCTGGTCCCTTCACTATAGGAAGGATGTAGATGCTTTAGAGAAGGTACAAGGAGATTTACCAGCATGCTGTCTGAATTGTAGGGCTTGTCTTATGGAAAGAGGTTCAGTGAGTTCGGGTATTTCACATGAGAGAGAAGAGGGAAGAGAGGTGACTTGATAGAGGTGTACAAGGTAATTACAGGCATAGGTAGAGTAGAAAGCCAGAGACCTTTCCCCAGGGCAGAAATGGCTATCATGAGGGGTCATAATTTTAAGGTAATTGGAGGAAGGTATAGGGGAGAAGTCAGAGGCAGGTTGTTTACACAGAGAGTGGTGGGTGCGTGGAATGCACTGCCAGCGGTGGTAGTACAGTCAGAGACATTAGGGACATTTAAGCACATGTGCTGGACAAGCATCTAGATGGCAGTAATTTGAGGGGTGTGTAGGTTAGGTTGATCTTAGATTAAGGTAAATGCTTGGCATAGCATCATGGACCGAGGGGCCTGTACTGCGCTGTACTGTTCTATGTTCTCCTTCTATGGAGAGTGGAACTGTTAATATTTCAGGACATTGACACTGTGCAGAGATAGAACGGTTTATCAGTCAGGAAAAGAAGCTGAGGAGAGGAAGGCATTGCCAACACTGAATGGGTGCGCCATGTATACACAGATTTGACTTGCTCCTGTCATTGGGAAGTCAGTGGAGGTTCTGTGGATGGTTTTCTTGGGTTTGTATTCTCAGCTGCTGCACTCATTCAGGGAACTCTGAAAATCTGGTGACACCATTTTAGATGAGGTACAAAGTTAAAAATCACACAACACCAGGTTATAGTCCAACAGGTTTAATTGGAAGCACACGAGCTTTCGGAGCGACGCTCCTTCATCAGGTGATTGTCAGATGAGGTACGTGGAGTGCAGTTACAGTGTATCTGGGTGTGGAAAATGGCTAAAAAGCAGAGCAGACACTGCACAGAAGGGAAGCTGTGTATACAGGGAGGAGCAGGACAATTCACTATCCTCTCTTGATTTCCAATTTTGTACCTATTCCAGGTGCAACATGTGAAACTAATTCAGTTCAATAATGAGCAGATCACAGAGCTGTGTCATCTCCTTCAGCATAAACTGCAGGCTCACACCAGGGAGAGGGCTGTGCTGACATTGACCATGAAGTGAACTGGCTTGATTCTGGAACTTTCTAGCAGGAGTGGGTGACATATCCTCAGGTGCCAGAGTGTTGTTGTCTGATGTGTTCACGAGGTGAGACAGGCCAGCTCTGTCTGGTGAAGTGAGTACGTTGATTCTGTCCCTTTCGAGAAAGGAACAGAAAATCCTTCCAAAATGTTTGGGAACAGGGTAACTGGTGAAAATGAGGAACTGCAGGAAATTAGAATTAATAAAGAGGAATTACTTGAATACCTGATTGGTAACTTGCTACACATGATGAGTGATGAATTAGAGAGTTACAGAGATACAGCTGGTGAAATGAACTTGCTCACTAACTCTTTTGGGAGCTGCTACAGACATGATAGGTTAGTGACTTCCTTTGGTACTATAAAGTTCATAAATCTATGAACCACATCCCTGATGAAAGTCCTTCAAAGCTCTTTTGATTCTGGAGATGATCCTGCAGACTAGAAAGTAGCAATTGTGATCATAAATATTTAAAACAGGATGGAGTGTGAAAACTGAAAACTGACATCACATTATCCTGCATTTGTTATGAGCAAACATTAGTATTTCATTCAGAAATTTGGCAACTAGATACTTGGAGAAAAATGATATGATTTGTCAGAGTTGACTTAGATTCAGGAAAAGGATATTATCTCTAATAAAATTGTGTGAGGTTGGTGGAGGATGTTGGTTGTGACCTTGACAAATGAAAACGAGTGGGAATGGTGCAACTAAATTTTCAGAAGACCTTTGGCGTGGTTGCACAGAGGTGAGCAAAGAAAGATTTAGATGTGGCCAACGAATATCATCCTTTGCATTTTGTAATTATTTGGAGGTGAGGGTTCCAAAAGTGCTGTTATCGAAAAGGACCTGGATGTGCTTGGTCAGGAATCACTGAGAATTCATTTGGGGCAGTAAGTCATCAGGACAAGAACAGTTATGTTGTCCTTCTTTGCAAAATGATTCAAGTATGGGAGTGAAGACACCTTCCTGCAGTTGTCGAGTGTTGTTGAGACAGTGGGGCATTGTGTACAGATTTTCTCTCCTTTAGAAGGAATGATCTCTTAGCCACAGAGAATATAAAGGAGTTTTCACCAGACTGATCCCTGGGATGATGGTACGATGAGGAGAGTGTGAAGGAAATGAATGTTTAATCTGTAGCACAGAGAATAAGTGATTGCATTGAAAACTTGACGGTTATGGACCAACACTGTGTCCAAAAGAATACATTGAACGCATGAGGTACGGAAAGATTTCTCCAACCCCTACCCAAACCCACCACCCCGCCCGCCCGCCCGCCATGACCACGTCTATCCCAATAGGTCACGTACCTCTAGGGAGCCCCCATGTCTGCTGAGAGGGAGCTCCAGGCTCTGAATGAACTCTCACCACTTCAATGTGCAGTTGGTGTGTGACTCTGTACTGAACATCATGCTGTTCACAAGTCTGTCAGCAGCAAAAATGCCATTCCCACCATCTTTTGATCTCTTTTGAGAATACTAGTCTGGCTTCTTGGAGATACCTTCTATCTCCTTGAGACTGACACAAGCCATCCACTTTCCCTCATCACTGTCAGCACACCACATTAATGTAATGGAGCCAAGAGGAACAGCATGATGTTCAGTCCCTGCTTCATTAGTTTTTCATGTTGGAGCATCAATGGCATCCTCCTATTGCTGTAAAAATGCTTTGAGGGGTTGAATGGCCTCTTCCTGGTCTCATTGACCTTGTGCGATCCCAGGTTCCGATCTACCAACTCGATGCACTGACTAGACTTCTTGTCTTCCTATATAATAGACGGGAGGCACTGGTTGGGTTATAACACTTTTTTACCAAATAGTTTTCATGACCTGAATGGCTTCCTCACATTCCTGTAACCAACCGGAGGTGCTGAATGTGTTCTTCTTGTCACTGTGGAGATAAGCAGTGTCTAGTAGCCGTGTTGAATGGATGCCATGTACACTTTAAGAGCATAGTTAAAAATCACACAACACCAGGTTACAGTCCAACAGGTTTAATTGGAAGCACATGAGCTTTCGGAGCGATGCTCCTTCATCAGGTGATTGTGGAGGGCTCGATCGTAACACAGAATTTATGCAAAAATTTGCAGTGTGATGGAACTGAAATTATACATTGAAAAATTGATTGTCTGTTAAGCCTTTCATCTGTTAGAATACAATGATAGTTTCACTTCTTTCATGTGTAAATCACAAAACCCTTTTTCTCAAAGTTGCAATCTCGGGTTAGCTGTTAACAATGGTGATAGCTAGACAATATGTTGAAGATTCTGGATTAGCGGTGCTGGAAGAGCACAGCAGTTCAGGCAGCATCCAAGGAGCTTCAAATTCGACGTTTCGGGCAAAAGCCCTTCATCAGGAATAAAGGCAGTGAGCCTGAAGCGTGGAGTCTGAACCAATATGTTGAAGGTGTTAGCCCCCTGTGTTCTCTGTCTATGACCTGATGTTTAGATTGATTCTAATCTAAAAATGAGATAAGAGTTTTACATAAATTCATGCAGTTTTTGAGCTCAGAGTTCTACATGAACGTATGCAGTTTTTGAGCAAAGTGCAATGTAACTCTGCAAGTACAAATTCACCCCACAAAATGTGTGCATGTGGGTCTTTGTCTGTGTGTGTGTGTGTGTGTGTATGTCTGTCTGGGGTGTGGGTTTGTGAGTATGAGAATGTGTGTGTGTGTAGTGAGTGCAGAGAGTCTCAAGTCTGTGAGGGGGTGCATGTGAGTGTGGGAGTGTGTGTGTCTATAAGGGTGTGTGTGGGTGTCTGTGTGTACCTGTGTCCTTGTGTATGTGTAGGAATATCTGTGTGTGTATGTAGTGCAATGGTGATCACCTGTAATGTGATGGATCTTTTGAAATATCAGAGTTGAGGGCTACAAGGAAGTGGATATGAAATAGGAGTTGATGCCAACAGCAGATCAGCCATGATCTTACTGAATGGAAAAGCAGACCCGAGGGGCTAAATGAACTGTTCCTGTTTCTTGTGTTCTCTCTATTATGGACTAGGTCAGACCTGCCTCAAAATATCTTTAGTAAGTAGCCTAGACCCTAACTTTTTCTTATTTTAAAGGTAGATGTGAAGTGGACATTCCAGGTGTGATGAAGCTGGTCAAACCACCAGCCTTTAAGCAAGACTGAATTTATTTAAGCACTACAGATGGAGTGCTGACAAAAGAAAATGGAATTTAGTAAAAATATAGCTGTTGGAAAACTTAACGGAACTGATAAAGCAACGTAACTAAGTACCTGTTCCATTACTGTGATATCTCAAAGACACACCACTTGGAAAAAGGTAAATTGAAACACAGGTTCTCACAGGCAGGAGGGAACAACATCTAGAGAAATTTCAGATCGAAAGTCAGTCATGGATCATCTGCTGAAGCTGAAATCTTTCCAGCCACAGCAAATTAGACAAAGCAAATTGAACTGGGAGAATTGGCTACTCCTCTGCCATTGTTAAACCTCTGCCTTTATCACCTCTTTAAAAAAACTCAAGGACAAAATAACGTTGTTAAAGTGAGAGCATCGACACGCCTATCCCTTTGGTAAGAAATTGAATCGTCAATATCCAAGATTGGTTCATTTTAAACCCCTTCATCTTAACTGTTAGTTTAGTATGCTACAATACCTATACATTACTTTGACTATAACCATGCAAACATTCACTATGATATTCTATTTTTATTCCATTTTCTCTGAACCTGGTTCTCTGGCTCAGAAGGAAAATGGGGTGAATAGAGAGGGAAAGTGATTGAAGATTCAGTGGTTAGAGGAACAAACAGGAGATTCTGTGGTCATGAACAAAACTCCCAGATGGTATGTTGCCTCTCAAGTTTCAGTATCAGGGATGCCTCCAACCAAATCTACATGACTCTAAAGGGGGAGAGTGAGCAACCGGAAGTTGTTGTACACATCAGTACCAATGACATAGCTAGGAAAATGGAGGAGGAATTAAAAAGTGAATAAAAGGATTGAGGTTGGAGGTAAGAGGCAGGACGAGCAGAGCAGTAATCTCAGGATTGCTAATAGTCCAACGGGCTACTGAAGTCAGGAACAGAGAGCGAGTGCAGCTGAACACGTGGCTGCAGAACTGCTGCTAGATCGGAGCATGAAAATCCATTGGGGAGTAGGATTAAGGAAAACCCCAAGGTGTTCTACGCTTAATGTGAGGAATAAGAGGATGGCCAATGTGGTGGTCGGGCCGAGCAGGGATAGTGGAGAGAACTTGTGCCTGGAATCAGAGGTGGTAGGGGTGGTCCTTAATGAATACTTTGCTTCGGTATTCAGCAGAGGGATCTTGTCGTTTGTGAGCACAGTGTGAAACAAGGTGATATGCTCGAACAGGTTGATGCTAAGGAGGAAGATGTGCTGGAAATTTTGAAAAACGTGAGGATAGATAAGTCCCCTGGGCCATACAGATATACCCAAGGTTACTATGGGAAACGAGGGAAGAGATGTTTGCGCCTTTGGTGATGATCTTTGCGTCCTCACTGTACACTGGAGTAATACTAGTTAATTGGAGGGTGGAAAATGTTATTCCCTTGTTCAAGGAAAGGAATGGGTATAACTCTGGGAATTATAGACCTGGGTCCTGGAGGAACGCTGTCTCGTTTTGTAATGTATCAGTTGGAAATGGTAGAAATGACAAATAAAAAATCGTCTTCGTCTTCGTCTCTCACGACCAGCCAGCCTTACTTTGGTGGTGTGAAAATTATTGGAGTTGATCTGAGAGACAGGATTTATAATTATTTGGGAAAGCATAGTGTGATTAGAGATAGGAGAAAGTGAGGTCTGCAGATGCTGGAGATCAGAGCTGAAAATGTGTTGCTGGAAAAGCGCAGCAGGTCAGGCAGCATCCAAGGAGCAGGAGAATCGACGTTTCGGGCATAAGCCCTTCTTCAGGATGCTGCCTGACCTGCTGCACTTTTCCAGCAACACATTTTCAGCTCATGGCTTTGTGAGGGGAAGATCATCCCTCACAAACCTTATTGAGTTCTTTGGGGATGTGACAAAACACATTGATGAAGCTAGAGCAGTGGATTTTAGCAAGGTATTTGATAAGGTTCCCCATGGTAGGCACATTCCGAAATTGAGGTATGCGATATAGGGAAACCTGTCTGTCTGGATACAGAATTGACTGGCCCATAGAAGACAGAGGGTGTTTGTAGATGGAATGTATTCAGCCTGAAGCTTACTGACCAGTGGTGTTCCACAGGGACCTGTGTCCTCTTTGTGATTTTTATAAATGACTTGGATGAGGAAGGGGTCTTATTTATTTTTTAACAGCCCTGTTTACTTCAATCAATATTAACCTGGCCAAGGAAACACTGACTACACTATTAGAAGACCTAAAGACACAAACACCAAACACCACTAACTTCATCAACAAGGAGAATATCACCAAGCTAGTGGACCTATGCCTTACCACCCACTTCACCTTCAATAACAAAACCTACAGACAAACCAACAGAACACCCATGGGGTCTCTGATATCAGGGTACTTAGCAGAGGCAGTAATGCAGAGACTTGAACAAACAGCTCTGCCCACCATCCAACCCAAACTTTGGGTCTGCTTCGTGGATGACACCTTTGTCATCACAAAATGAAACAAATTAGAGGAAACCTTCAAGACCATCAATAATACTCTTCCTGGCATAAAATTCACTAAAGAGGAGGAAAACCACAACAAACTGCCATTCCTAGATGTCATAGTAGATCAAACAGCCAATGGGGAACTACAAACCAGTGTCTACAGGAAAACAACACATACGGACCAAATATTGAACGACAGAAGCAGTCATCCCAACACCCACAAATGAAGCTGCATTAGAACATTATTTCAATGAGCCATTATTTCAATCACTGTGAGGCAGCAGTGATAACCACTGTGCCACTGTGCTACCCACATGGTGTTCGATAAAGTTGATTGAGGGTGATTTAATGGGTTGGATCAGAAATTGTCTAGCTGAAAGAAGACTGAGAATGGTGGTGAAAAGGAAGTGTTTATCCTGGAACTCAGTTACTGGTGTTATACTGCAAAGATCTGTTTTGGGTCCACTGCTGTTTGTCATTTTTATAAATGACCCGCTAGATGAAGGCATAGATTAGTAAATTTGCGGATGGCACTAAGTTGTGGGTAGTGCTGAAGGATGTTGCAGGTTACAGACAGACATACATAAGCTGCAAAGCTGGGCTGAGAGGTGGAAAGTCGAGTTTAATGTGGAAATGTGTGATGTGATTCACTTTGGAAGGAGTAACAGGAATGCTGAGTACTGGGCTAATGGGAAGATTCTTGGTAGTGTAGATGAGCAGAGAGATCTTGGTGTCCAGGTACACAGATCCCTGAAAGTTGCCATCCAGGTTGACAGGGTTGTTAAGAAGGTAGACAGTGTTTTAGCTTTTATTAATAGAGGGATCGGGTTCTGGAACCATGAGGTCATGCTACAGCTGTGGCTACACTTGGATTCTGGTTACTGCATTATAGGAAGATGTGGAAGCTTTGGAAAGGGTTCAGATGAAATTTACTGGGCTGTTGCCTGGTATGGAAGGAATGAGTTATGAGGAAAGGCTGAGGGACTTGAGGCTGTTTTTGTTAGAGAGAAGAAGGTTGAGAGGTGACTTAATTAAGACATATAAGATAATAAGAGGGTTAGATAGGGTGGACAGTGAGAGTCTTTTTCCTCATATGGTGATGGCTAGCACAAGGGAACATAGCTTTAAATTGAGGGATGATAGATATAGGACAGATGTCAGAGGTCGTTTCTTTACTCAGAGTAGTAGGGGTGTGGGACACACTGCCTGCAACAGTAATAGACTCGCCAACTTTAGAGGCATTTAAATGGTCATTGGATAAACATATGGATGATAATGGACTGGTGTAGGTTTGATAGGGTTCAGATTGGTTCCACAGGTTGGTGCAACATCGAGGGCTGAAGGGCCTGTACGGAGCTGTAATGTTCTTTCTTCTATGTTCTGTGTTCATTTGTTTCCTCAATTTCTCAACTGAGATGAAAAAGGCTTCTACATTTATCTCATCAAATTTCGACAATGCTTGGATATAGTTAATTGAGTTGAATTGAATTTTTTGTGACGTGTACCGAGGCACAGTGAAAAGCTTTGTCTTGTGAGCAATGCAGGCAGATCACAGAGTCAAGTAGCAGAGATAGTAAATAATAGGTAAACAGCGGCAAAAACAAAAACACAGGTACAGGCGAATGTTAAGAGTTTGTGAGTCCATTCAGTATTCTAACAACAGTAGGGTAGAAACTGTTACGAAACTGCCTGGTGCGTATGTTCAGGTTTCTGGTTGTAGAAAATCATAGCCAGAGTGGGATGGATCTTTGAGAATGCTGCCAGCCTTTCCTTGACATGGGGCCTGGTAGATGGATTCTATAGATGGGAGGTTGGCCTTTGTGATTGTCCGGGCCGAGTTCACCACTCTCTGTAACCATCTCCGATCTTGAATGGTACAGTTGCCATACCAGGTAGTGATACACCCAGACAGAATGCTCTCGATGGTGCACCTATAAATGTTGGCGAGGGTATTCACAAAGGTAATCAGATCTGCACCAGGCCTATGGGTACAATGGGTTTGGCTCATCCTCACTATCCTCACATACCAACATTCTACCTTCACCACCATCCTCATCCTGTCCCATCGTCAATTTCTGAAATTCAAACTCTCTTTCTCCCTTTCCACCTCTCTCTCTCTCTCTCTCTCTCTCTCTCTCTCTCTCTCTCTCTCTCTCTCTCTCTCTCTCTCTCTCTCTCTCTCTCTCTCTCTCTCTCTCTCTCTCTCTCTCTCTCTCTCTCTCTCTCTCTCTCTCTCTCTCTCTCTCTCTCTCTCTCTCTCTCTCTCCCTTTTTTCTGCTCGGGTCTTCCTCTCCTTTCATTTTTCTGCTGCTTTTAACTGTAATTCAAACTGTCTTAGATTTTTTACATGTTCAAGCTGCCTCATATACAATTGAATACTGGCCATTCCCAAAGGTTCCACTGGTGTTGCCAGTAAATTTAAATGCCAAGCTATTGCTATAATTAACCCTCCTTTTGTCACAGACATAGAGAATCCTAACCCCATCTTGTCTGGCAATTCCAACAGCTTTGCCTTGCTTACCTTTTGTAAAACTCCCAAAGTCATTTCTTTCCCACCCAGAAATCTCTGAGAGACTGAAAGTGCCATTACTGCACCAAGCACAGTCTCAACCAAACGAATCCAGCACCTAGTGCAGAAGACAAGAAAACCTAACACTCACCGTCTGAGAGTCCAGCAGCTCTAAATGCAAACTGGAATTATGGAATCAATCCCGACTAGAGCCCCCAGGGTGTTATGGATCAGGCCAGACCCCCTGCTCATTGGGGAAACTGAGCAAAGGCTACGGCAATGGATGAATGGGCACCGCACAACAATCAACAGACAGGAGGATTCCCTCCCAGTTGGGGAACACTTCAGCAGTCCAGAACATTTGACCTCTGACCTTCAGGTGACCATCCTCCAAGGTGGACTTCGGGAAAGGCAGCAGCAAAAAGTGGCTGAGCAGAGGCTGATAGCTAAGTTCGGTACTGATAGGGAGGGCCTCAACTGCGACCTTGGGTTCATGTCACATTACAGGTGACCACCATTGCACTATATACACACACACACGGATACTCTTAAACACACACACTCTCACACACACATAGGCACTCTTACACACACAGACACACGGACACATATACACACAGATGCAACAAGTTGGTGAAGCATTGACTGGTGAGGATTACCGCGGGGCAGTGTGAGGTGTTACACTTGGATGGGAAGAGCATTGAAAGTCAATATAAAATACGTGGTGCAGTTCTAAAGGGGGTGCAGGGACAGAGCATCCTAGGTGTATCTGAGCACAGATGATTGAAGACGTCAGGCCAAGTTGGAGAACAGTAAGTCGAGCAGATTAGTTTCAATATCTGAGTTATCTGAAAAAAAGCGTGTAGGAGGGAGCCTCCCTGCTCCCTTTCTGGGAGATGATAGAGACAATGTGTAGTGTGTCCACCCTCCTGCCCACCCGAGACTGTGGAGATTCCATTTGTACTGGCTCAAACAATAGGGAGATGGCACCGGGACCATGGGTTCTCAGATGTGCCAGGTAGAAACGGAACTAATGGTGGGTTTAAAGTGAGAATTGCCCTTCACTGAACATTGCTCCTTAATGAGTTGGTGCCAGGGTCCTCTTCACTTGGCGGAGGGAGTGGGGTGAGGGAACCGATGTTGGGCACCCCATAACACAGCCTGGCACTTTCTGTCCTGTAACAGGCTGTTTCTGCTGGAAAGAGAGAAAAGGAGGGAGTGTGTATTGGTGGGAGTGGGAGGCCTTGCTGTTAGTGTGGTGAAGTGATGAGGTGCCGAGACTGAGTCGTTGCACAGTGTTGAATTCATGCAATGCCATTAGTGCTCGTGTATAGTGGAGACAAGGGGGGGGGGGAGAGAGAGAGAGAGAGAGAGAGAGATGGACGGGGAGGGCTGCATACAGCAGTGAGAGTGGTGGAGCATGAGTCTTGTTCAGGGGAAGGTAATATAACAGATATGCAGTGAGGGAGCGGAGAAAATACAGTGATGCTGATCCTGGCAGAGCGGGGAAGGTTATTGTTCCTTGTCTTGTATTGCTGGACATTCCTTCAGACCGCAGATGCTGCACTGAGCTGGATGGTGAGCCCAGACCATGCTTGGTCAGTTTGGTAATGTGGCCTCCTCTGGGAAGAAAATAGTCCCCCTCTGTACTCACCCATTCACCAGGACCTCCGTGCCTCTGTCGATAAATCATGGTGAAATATCCCTTTATCTGCCATGCTCAGAGTAAACCATACAGGACTGCTTCACAATGAAAAAGCTCAACCATGTGCCCATTGGCCTTTTTAAGGTGACACGAGTGGCACAGATCATGGAATATCCGGGGGCATCCAGCAGGGGAATCCAAGGTGGGTGGGAGAATTGGGCTGGCATTGACTAAGAGCCAGGATGGGTGGGGCAGGTAGCTAATGAGGCAATTTGGATAAGAGAGTACCAAAAAACTAGCTTGGCCTCGTGTAGACTAATCCTCTGTCACACGAAATGAAAATGACACCGAGACAAAGTATTGTTCGATTCAGTCCAATGAGTCAAAGATTGTGCTGATCCCATTCCCAGTACAAAGGTGCAGAAGCAATAATCATCCAAATCTTTCCACCATCTGAACTCACACCAAAATCTCATTCACCCATCATTCCTGGAAACACTTGCCTGTGTTGTGAGATCCTATCAAAATGTCCCCGTGGAGACATCCTTCCCTGACATTGTCTCTCAATCTCCCCCTTTTTGTCTGTTTTCCAAACCCCTCCCACTTGTTGGTATTTAAACTGATTCCCCCAACACCTCTCCCTGGCAATGATTTCCTATCCACAGCACCCCTTTTCATGGCACAAGGCAGACACGGAGCTGTAGATGAATGGGAACCACAGAACCTTTCACTTCCTAGACAGGCTGCAAGTTTAGATTAGATTACATTACAGTGTGGAAGCAGGCCCTTCGGCCCAACAAGTCTACACCGACCCACCGAAGCGCAACCCACCCAGACCCCTACATTTACTCCTTACCTAACACTACGGGCAATTTAGTATGGCCAATTCACCTGACCTGCACATCTTTGGACTGTCGGAGGAAACCGGAGCACCCGGAGGAAACCCACGCAGACACGGGGAGAACGTGCAAACTCCACACAGTCAGTCGCCTGAGGCGGGAATTGAACCCGGGTCTCAAGCGCTGTGAGGCAGCAGTGCTAACCACTGTGCCACTGTGCCGCCCACGGTTTCCCCAAGCTGGGCAGCAATCTGACACTGCGTTACCGAGCAACGCACTGGCATACACATCTCTCTATGCTTGGAGGATAACTGCTCCAGATTTCCAGTTCAATTCACTGGTGTTCACTGCCTAGCTTCCCATTCTGGACGGATATCTAGTCCAGGTTTTAGATCAATGTAACTGTTGTCGGCACACCTCCCCGTCCTCGACAGATGACTCGTCCCAGTGTGAGATTGTTGCATTAGCCTGGTTCATCCAACTCCCCATGCTGGACAAATATCTCATCCGGTTTTTCAGATCAATACACTGGTGAGGCCTGTTGGACAGGCGTCTGGACAGATTGCTGATTATATTGAGCAGTACACCAACCTGGTCTACACAGTGCTCCCATATGGAACAGATACCTCTTCTGGGTTTATCTTGTCTGGGCTAGTCCTGTGAAGTTGATTGCGAATGTGGTATAACTTAAAAATGTGCTGCTGGAAAAGCGCAGCAGGTCAGGTAGCATCAAAGGAACAGGAGAATTGACATTTCGGGCATAAGCCCTTCTTCAGGAATGTGGTATAACTAACCATTTCAGCTGATCTGGCAATGCCTTGATTTTAAGTTCTCATTTTTGTGATTGGACCCTCCATCTCACCCCATTAATATTGGGTGTGTCCATACACAGTATATCATGTTGGGGAATATCCAATATCCTGACAGCAGCCACAGCCTCTTCATTCAGAAGCAGTCAGCCAGTTCCATTGTCTGAGGACCTCCACGTCGAAAGAAATTATGGCAACTTGAATAAAGACCAACCCCTTGATATACGATTCGAAACACCCTTGCCTTCACCAGCACGTCAAAATATTCTGTTTGTATCGAGGATGCTGGAGACACTGGGAACATCAGGGAGCAGACCATCAGGGAGATGGAGCAGTATTTCTGATGTCTGAACAGTTCAAGTGAACACTCCAACACACATTGCACCACTACGTCATAGAGTCATAGAGATGTACAGCACGGAAACAGACCCTTCGGTTCAACCCGTCCATGTCGACCAGATATTCCAACCCAATCTAGTCCCACCTGCCAGCACATGGCCCATATCCCTCCAAACCTTTCCCATTCATATACCCATCCAGATGCCTCTTAAATGTTGCAATTGTACCAGCCTCCACCGCATCCTCTGGCAGCTCATTCCACACACGTACCACCCTCTGTGTGAAAAAGTTGCCCCTTAGGTCTCTTTTATATCTTTCCCCTCTCACCCTCAACCTATGCCCTCTAGTTCTGGACTCCCCGACCCCACGGAAAAGACTTTGTCTATTTGTCCTATCCATGCCCCTCATAATTTTGTAAACCTCTATAAGGTCACCCCTCAGCCTCTGACGCTCCAGGGAAAACAGCGGGGCAACTTTTTCAATAGACAATAGACAATAGGTGTAGGAGTAGGCCATTCTGCCCTTCGAGCCTGCATCACCATTCAATATGATCATGGCTGATCATCCTTAATCAGTATCCTGTTCCTGCCTTATTTCCATAACCTTTGATTCCTCAATCCAATTCTTTCTTAAACAAATCCAGAGACTGGGCCTCCACTGCCCACTGGAGCAGAGCATTCCACACACCCGCCACTCTCTGGGTGAAGAAGTTTCTCCTCATCTCTGTCCTAAATGGTCTACCCCGTATTTTTAAGCTGTGTCCTCTGGTTCAGCACTCACCCATCAGCGGAAACATGTTTCCTGCCTCCAGAGTGTCCAATCCTTTAATAATTTTATATGTCTCAATCAGATTCCCTCTCAGTCTTCTAAACTCGAGGGTATACAAGCCCAGTCGCTCCAATCTTTCAACGTAAGATAGTCTCGCCATTCCAGGAACTGATCTCGTGAACCTACGCTGCACTCCCTCAATAGCCAGAATGTCTTTCCTCAAATTTGGACATCAGAACTGCACACAGTACTCCAGGTGTGGTCTCACCAGGGCCCTGGTACAGCTGCAGAAGAACCTCTTTGCTTCTATACTCAATCCCTCTTGTTATGAAGGCCAGCATGCTATTAGCCTTCTTCACTACCTGCTGTACCTGCATGCTTGCCTTCATTGACTACAAAGATCCCTTTGTACTGCCCCTTTACCTAAATTGACTCCATTTAGGTAGTAATCTGCCTTCCTGTTCTTACCATCAAAGTGGATAGCCATACATTTATCCACATTAAACTGCATCTGCGATGCGTCTGTCCACTAACCTAACCTGTCCAGGTCACCCTGTAATCTCCTACCATTCTCCTCACATTTCACCCTGCCACCCAGCTTTGTATCATCAGCAAATTTGCTAATGTTATTACTAATACCATCTTCTTTATCGTTAATATATATTGTAAAAAGCTGTGGTCCCAGCACAGATCCCTGCGGTACCCCACTGGTCACCGCCTGCCATTGCGAAAGAGAGCCATTTATCCCTACTCTTTGTTTCCTGTCACTGGATTAGTGGTGCTGGAAGAGCACAGCATCCAAGGAGCTTCGAAATCGACGTTTCGGGCAAAAGCCCTTCATCAGAAATAAAGGCAGTGAGCCTGAAGCGTGGAGAGATAAGCTAGAGGAGGGTGGGGGTGGGGATGAAGGTGATAGGTCAGGGAGGAGAGGGTGGAGTGGATAGGTGGAAAAGGAGATAGACAGGTAGGACAAGTCCGGACAAGTCATGGGGACAGTGCTGAGCTGGAAGTGAGGTGAGGTGGGGGAAGGGGAGATGAGGAAGCTGTTGAAGCCCACATTGATGCCCTGGGGTTGAAGTGTTCCGAGGCGGAAGATGAGGCGATCTTCCTCCAGGCGTCTGTTGGTGAGAGAGCGGCGGTGAAGGAGGCCCAGGACCTCCATGTCCTCGGCAGAGTGGGAGGGGGAGTTGAAATGTTGGGCCACGGGGCGGTGTGGTCGATTGGTGCGGGTGTCCCGGAGATGTTCTCTAAAGCGCTCTGCTAGGAGGCGCCCAGTCTCCCCAATGTAGAGAAGACCGCATCGGGAGCAACGGATACAATAAATGACATTGGTGGATGTGCAGGTAAAACTTTGGATGTGGAAGGCTCCTTTAGGGCCTTGGATAGAGGTGAGGGAGGAGGTGTGGGCGCAGGTTTTACAGTTTCATAGGTGGCAGGGGAAGGTGCCAGGATGGGAGGGTGGGTTGTAGGGGGGCATGGACCTGACCAGGTAGTCACGGAGGGAACGGTCTTTGCGGAAAGCGGAAAGGGGTGGGGAGGGAAATATATCCCTGGTGGTGGGGTCTGTTTGGAGGTGGCAGAGATGTCGGCGGATGAAGACCAGTTCGGCCAAACGAATGAGAGTGTCGGTGGAAGGGTACTGTTGGGGACGTCTGGAGAGGAAAAAAACGGAGGGCTTGGTGGCCCTGGTCATGGCGGATGGAGGTGTAGAGGGATTGGATATCCATGGTGAAGATGAGGCGTTGGGGTCCGGGGAAACGAAGGTCTTGGAGGAGGTGGAGGGTGTGGATGGTGTCTCGAATGTATGTGGAGAGTTCCTGGACTAGGGAGGGATAGGACAGTGTCGAGGTAGATAGAGATGAGTTCAGTGGGGCAAGAGCATGCTGAGACAATGTGTCGGCCAGGGTGGTCAGGCCTGTGGATCTTGGGAAGGAGGTAGAACCGGGCAGTGCGGGGTTCCCGGACTATGAGATTGGAAGCGGTGGGTGGGAGATCTCCTGAGGTGATGAGGTTCTGTATGGTCTGGGAGATGATGGTTTGGTCATGGGGGGTGGGGTCATGGTCGAGGGGGTGGTAGGAAGAGGTGTCCTCGAGTTGGCATTTGGCTTCAGCGGTGTAGCGGTCAGTGCGCCAGACTACCACTTTATCTGCTAGCTTGATGGTGAGGTTGGGATTGGAGCAGAGGGATTGGAGGGCTGCGCGTTGTGAGGGTGAGAGGTTGGAGTGGGGGAGGGGGGTAGACAGGTTGAGGGGGTTAATGTCCCGGCGGCAGTTGGAAATGAAGAGGTCGAGGGCAGGTAATTGGCCAGCACGGGGTGTCCAGGTGGATGCAGTGTGTTGGAGGTGTGCGAAGGTGTCCTTGGAAGGTGGGCGGAATAAAGATGCTCTATGAGCCTGTTCAGCTTCTCTCTGTAGCTCAAATCCTCCAACCCTGGCAACATCCTTGTAAATCTTTTCTGAACACTTTCAGGTTTCACAACATCTTTCCGATAGGAAGGAGACCAGAATTGCACGCAATATTCCAACAGTGGCCTAACCAATGTTCTGTACAGCCGCAACATGACCTCCTAACTCCTGTACTCAATACTCTGACCAATAAAGGATAGCATACCAAACACCTTCTTCACTATGGAAAAAGTGAGGACTGCAGATGCTGGAGACCAGAGTTGAAAAATGTGTTGCTGGAAAAGCACAGCAGGCCAGGAAGCATCCGAGAAGCAGGAGAATCGAATTTTCGGGCATAAGCCCTTCTTCAGGAATGAGGCTGGTGTGCTAAGCGGGCTGAGATAAATGGTCGGGGGGAGGGAATTTGGGGGAGGGGCACTGGGAATATGATAGGTGGAAGGAGGTGAGGGTGAGGGTGATAGGCCGGAGAGGGGATGGGGGCAGAGAGGTCCGGAAGAAGATTGCAGGTCAAGAGGGTGGTGCTGAATCCGGGGGTTGGGACTGAGATAAGGTGGGGGGAGGGGAAATGAGGAAGCTTGAGAAATCTACATTCGTCCCATATGGTTGGAGGGTTTCTAGGCGGAAGATGAGGCGCGCTTCCTCCAGGCGTCGTGTGGCCAGGGTCTGGCGATGGAGGAGGCCAAGGACCTGCATATCCTTGGTGGAGTGGGAGGGGGAGTTAAAGTGTTCAGCCAAGGGGTGGTTGGGTTGGTTGGTCCGGGTGTCCCAGAGGTGTTCTCTGAAACTTTCCGCAAGTAGGTGGCCTGTCTCCCCAATATAGAGGAGGCCACATCAGGTGCAGCGGATTCAGTAAATGATGTGTGTGAAGGTGCACGTGAATTCGCGACGGATATGGAAGGATCCCTTGGGGCCTTGGAGGGAAGTGAGGGGGGAGGTGTGGGCACATGTTTTGCATTTCTTGCAGGTGCAGGGGAAGGTGCCAGGAGTGGAGGTTGGGTTGGCGGGGGGTGTGGACTTGACAAGGGAGTCGCGGAGGGAGTGGTCTTTTCGGAACGCTGATAGGGGAGGGGAGGGAAATATATCCCTGGTGGTGGGGTCCGTTTGGAGGTGGCGGAAATGACGGCGGATGATACGCTGTATATGGAGGTTGCTGGGGTGGTAGGTGAGGACCAGTGGGGTTCTGTCCTGGTGGCGGTTGGAGGGGCGGGGCTCAAGGGCGGAGGAGCGGGAAGTGGAGGAGATGCGGTGGAGGGCATTGTCGACCACGTCTGGGGGGAAATTGCGGTCTTTGAAGAAGGAGGCCATCTGGGTTGTACGGTGTTGGAATTGGTCCTCCTGGGAGCAGATGCGGCGGAGGCGAAGGAATTGGGAATATGGGATGGCGATTTTACAGGGGGCAGGGGGGGAGGAGGTATAATCTAGGTAGCTGTGGAAGTCTGTCGGTTTGTAGTAAATGTCTGTGTTGAGTCGGTCGCCGAGATAGAAATGGAGAGTTCTAGGAAGGAGAGGGAGGAGCCTGAGATGGTCCAGGTAAATTTGAGGTCGGGGTGGAAGGTGTTAGTAAAGTGGATGAACTGTTCATCTGGAATATTCCCTGGAATATCCTCCCTCAGCACAGCTGTAATGCTATCCCTTATCAAAAATGCCACTCCCCCTCCTCTCTTGCCTCCCTTTCTATCCTTCCTGTAGCATTTGTATCCTGGAACATTAAGCTGCCAGTCCTGCCCATTCCTGAGCCATGTTTCTGTAATTGCTATGATATCCCAGTCCCATGTTTCTAACCATGTCCTGAGGTCATCTGCCTTCCCTGTTTGGCTCAGGCAGCATCCAAGGGCAGGAGAATTGACGTTTCGGGCATAAGCCCTTCCGAAACGTCGATTCTCCTGTTCCTTGGATGTTGCATGACCTGCTGTGCTTTTCCAGCAACACATTTTCAGCTCTGATCTCCAGCATCTGCAGTCCTCACTTTCTCCTTCCCTGTTAGGCCCCTTGCATTGAAATAAATGCAGTTTAATTTATTAGTCCTACCTTGTCCCTGCCTGCACTGACTGTTTGACTCACTTTTGTTCTCAACTGTACCAGTCACAGATTGATCTCTTTCTTCACTATCACCCCCCACCTTACTAGTTTAAATCCTCCCAAGCAGTTCTAGTAAATTTCCCTGCCATTATATTAGTCCCCTTCCAATTTAGGTGCAATCCGTCCCTTCTTGTACAGGTCCCCTCTACTCCAAATGGGATTCCAATGATCCAAAAATGTGAATCCTTCTCCCATACACCAGCTCCTCAGCCATGCATTCATCTGCTCTATCTCCTATTCCTGCCCTCACTAGCTCGTAGCACTGGGAGTAATCCAGATATTACTACCCTTGAGGGCCTCTTTTTTAAATTTCTGCCTAACTCTCTGTAATCTCCCTTCAGAATCTCAACCTTTTCCCTTCCAATGTCGTTGGTTCCAATGTGGACAGTGACCTCTTGCTGGCCCCTCTCCCCCCGTGAGAACATTCTGCACCCTCTCTGAGACATCCTTGATCCTGGCACCAGGGAAACAACACACCATTCTGCTTTTTCATTGCTGGCCACAGAAACGTCTGTCTGTACCTCTGACTACAGAATCCCCTAACACAATTGATCTCTTGGAACCTGACGTACCCCTCGTTGCATTAGAGCCAGTCTCAATACCAGAGACTTGGCTGTTGGTGCTACGTTCCCCTGAGAATCCATCACCCCCTACATTTTCCAAAACAGTAAACATGTTTGAAATGGGAATATCCACAAAAGCCTCCTGCACCAGCTGCCTACCTCTCTTACCCTTCCTGGAGTTAACCCATCTATGTGACTGTGTCTGAAACTTTTCCCCCCTTCCTTAAGCTGCCATCCATCACATACTGTTGCTGTTGCAAATTCCTCATCGCTTCTATCAGTCTCTCCATTCGCTCTGATTAGATTTGCATCCAACAGCATTTATGCATTTATGGCAGATATAATCCGCAGTAAACCTTAAACTCTCTTTAAACTCCCACATCTGACAAGAAGTACATATCACTGCAAAGGCCATTTTTGCTCCTTCACAATCTACAGACCCAGAAAATAACACCGTCTTATTCCTTTAAAAACACTGCACCAGGTTAAATTAATAGCTATGGCTTGTATTTTAAGTTTAATCAATAGACTTTTCTCCAAAAACTTATAATCAAGAAATAACCCACTGTACTCACTACTGCAGCCTTTCTCTTGGACAGACTTTAAACAACAATGAACTTATCTGATTCTGTGCTGTGAACTTCACCCAAACCGGTTCCTCCAAGATTAGTTGTGAAATTCACTGTTAATTTTCCCAGACGCACTCCAATGTCCAGCGACACATGAATTCAAAACCAGCAAAGGCAGTAACTGTGCAGGTCCTCTCTCTCTCTCCTGCACTGTCCTCACCATGTGCTTCCTTTGTCTGCTCTATGTTTGTGCTTCCTTTTGTCATGTCACTTCTCTCCGCTTCTGTGATACACAGCCTTTTATTCTTCCTGAACAATGCAGATTCACAGTTACCAACTTATATTATCCATTGCTTATCCATTTACAGTTTCTCTGCCTCCTCTTGATAACTTTCTTCCTTCCCTTCTTAGCGTCCTTGACAAATTTAGTTGGAATACATGTGTTCCATTTGTCTAAACTATTGATATTGGTTTCTAATAGCTGAGGACCAAGCACTGGTTGCTGTGTCACTGCTGATGTTAGTTTCTATTAAACTGATAAAGATTAATTTATCCCAGTGGACAATATCTTCAATATGAGGATGAGTTTCCCTCCTCCAGGATTGCGTGTTGGGCTCTCTATTAGATATTGTTAGGAACAGGTACAGCTGTGACAAGTCGTTTAGTGAGAATATTTTCCTCTTATTAGTTCACTCATCACATGCCACATTCTGGTTGCGGTGTAGTTTCGGCCTCATTCCTGTTCAGTCAGTGGTGGGGTCTGAGGAGACTCTGTTGCTGATGGACATTGAAGTACCACACCCAGAGTACGTTCTGTCTCCTTGTCACCCTCAACACTTCCTCCGATTTGCTGTCACTATCGAGGAGAACTGATTTACCCAGGGATATACCCAGGGATGGTGATGGGGCTTCATGAACCATTACCCATCAGGCCTGATTCTGAGAGTATGACAATGTCAGATTGTTTCTTCACCAGTCAAAATGAGCAATAAAGGTGAAAATGGAGCAGGGAATAATGGCTTCAAAAGCTGAATGAAAGGCACTCTCTGAATGTTCACTGTTTTATCACCAAATATTGTGGAATTCACTGCATCCATCGAGGTAATTGGAAATGATTTAATGACATTAGAGCGACTCCATGACAGGATGAACGATATTGAGAATGGAACGTCCAGAACATTTTATCGCTGAGGGGGTTATATAAAAATGAAAAGGACGTGAGGAATTTTCAAATAAGGGATGACATGTGTTTGATCATAAATGAGGATCTTACATCAAATGATAAAGGTTTTGGCTTAACCTTATTGATACTGTGTGTGAAGTGCCAGTTAATATGAGTTTGGGGAGAGGCTTCCACCACGAGACTGAGTGGATCTCATCAAACTTGATGGACTGAAGGGTCTTTGTGATGTGGAATTTATAACACTATCACATTCTACAACTGACATTCCCCTGCACATTACATAACTGACATTCTGCTCTTATGGATGTGTGGATGTAGGTTTGCTCATTGAGCTGAAAGGTTCATTTTCAGATGTTTCGTCACCATACTAGGTAATATCTTCAGTGAGCCTCCAGATGGTATGGCCCGCTTTCCATTTATGTGTTTAGGTTTCCTTGGGTTGGTGATGTCATTTCCTGTGGTGATGTAATTTTCTGTGGTGATACAATTTTGCTAGTTATCTGTATAGGGGGTTTATCAGCTGCTGTTTTAGTGAGTTGGTGGGTTTGTGGGCTACCATGATGCCAAAGGGTCTGAGCAGTCTGGCAGTCATTTCTAAGATGTCTTTGATGTAGGGGAGAGTGGGTTTCTGGACATATTTTGTCTGATTTGTGGGATTTGTTGCTGAGAAATCTGCGGACTGTGTTCATTGGGTAGCTGTTCATTTTGAACACACGGTATAGGTGATTTTTCTCTGCTCTGCACAGTTCCTCTGTGCTGCAGTGTGTGTTGGCTCATTGAAATAATGTTCAAATACAGATTTGTTTGTGGGTGTTGGGATGATTGCTTCTATGTTCAAACAGAACAGTATTTGATCTGTTTGTGTTGTTTTCCTGTAGACGCTGGTTTGAAGTTCCCCATTGGCTGTTCGTTCTACTGTGACATCTAGGAATGGCAGTTGGTTGTTGGTTTCCTCCTCTTTAGTGGATTTTATGTCAGTAAGGGTATTATTGATGGTCTTGAAGGTTTCCTCTAATTTGTTCCATTTTGCGATGAAGTAGCGGACCCAAAGTTTGGGTGGGATGGTTGGCAGAGCTGTTTGTTCGAGTCTCTGCATTACTGCTACTAATGTAATCAGTGTTTCCTTGGCCAGGTTAACGTTGATAAATGTGACAGAGCTGTTATATCAAAAAAGACCATTATTTCATCCTCTTCTATTTTGGTGTCTTTGATGATCTTCAGGAATTCTTGGGTGGATTGGACGGAGTGGTGTGAGTCTTCTAGTAAGTGTTTTAGTCTTTGGTGTAACTCCTTGGCCAATCCATAAGTTTGTGTTACAGGTAGCTATGGGGGGTTCCTGGTTTGTGAATTTTGGGTAATCTGTAAAATCTGTTAGATATTTCTGGTTTCATTTTTTGGAAGTTGGTCTTATTTATTTCTCCAGATTTCTGAAGATTTTTGAGTCGGGCTGTGATGCGGTTCTGTAGTTGTGGGGTCAGGTCTATTGCCACTTGTTGGTAAGTGTTGGTATCTGCAAGTAGTGCGCTCACTTTCTCAATATAGTCTCTTTGATTTAAAATGAATGTCAAGCATTCTTTGTCTGCAGGTAGGATAACAATGTTTTTTTTTAAACTTTCTAGCACGTTTCTTTCTTGCGTATTGAGTGTGTTTCCTTCCTTTTTCCTGTTTCATGTTGGTGCGACTGTCTGTCTGATGGTTTGCTAGGTTTCCTCTGTGAATTGGTTGTCTTTCAGGGTTGTCTCTAATGCTGCTAAGAAATCTTTCTTGTCTGAATCCTGGAAGTTGTAATTTATTTCTCTTACTAAGATGTCCTTCTCAGTGTCTGTTAAGAGTCGGTCAGATAAGTTTTTTTATCCATGCTGGGTTGTTGGCTGGGTTGTTTGGGGGTGAGAGTCTTTCTTGTGTTTTACCTCATTTTAAAAGGATACTTCAGAACTTTATGATTGTCATTTAAGCTCCAATTATTTCAAAATATCTCTGAATACAGTGACACATTTGAAAATCTCAATGGATCTTCAGTCAAAATGGTCATTTTGAAGATATGGTCTCTCCGGGGGGGGGGGGGTTGGGGGGGGGCCTTGGTTCAAGATCGGTCAAAAGAATCACTCAGAGTGCAATCTGTTTAAAACAAGGTTACCAGTTTAAAAAATTAAGGCAGCCTGGCACAGATTTGTCTAGCAACACAGAGATTAAAAACATCTGTGTTCTGTGGAGAAATGGCGCAACTACATTAAAAAATTACACATTATTTATGTATTTTTTTTATAGGAGACAGCGCAGCCTTAATCACAAGAAAAGATCAATCAAATGTAATGATTGACAACAGGCTAATCCAATGATATTCCCCGGGAAAGGGGTCTTAATTATGTAAATCATCATGTCATAGTAGCAGTTCAAGGTTAGTTCAAATGGTCAATTAATATGTCAGTATTCATTTTATGAAAATTCCATTGTTTGCCTTATCTCGAAATAGAACCAACTCAGTAAAGTATTAGTTCAAATTCACAGTGTCTTAGAAAATTCTAAAGCCATTTTGTTATGTTATTTTAAATTGAAAAGCCATTTTAATCAAAAAAATTGACTTGTTGCTTCTGATAACAACTTAAATTCAAATTTTAGATTCTCAACTTTGTCTCCAGGCTCATGTGTATTTGTTTTTGTTTTCCTCCTTCACAGTGACGATCTATGTCCTGCTTTATAAAGATTGTGGATTGTCCCCATGTGTCAGACGTTACCTGGGGGCCATGGCAGCAGCAGATCTCCTGGTCATTATCCTCGATCTGATACTGAGACACATTCCCATTATGTACCAGGAAGAGTTTTATTTCCTGACTTGGGTCCGCATTTGTAATATCCACACCGTCCTGCTTTATGCAGCCACTGACTGCTCTGTCTGGTTCACCGTCACTTTCACCTTTCATCGGTTTGTGGCCATTTGTTGCCAGAAGCTGAAAAGTAAATATTGCAGTGAGAAAACGGCGGCTGTGGTTCTGGGAGCAGTGACTGTGCTGAGCTGTCTAAAGAACATTTTCTGGTATTTTATGCTCACGGCTCGGTATTGGCTGGTGAACGCCCCCTGGTTTTGTGATTTTGCATACGGTGTTCTTGACTCTCCCGTCTGGGTCACAATCGAGTTCCTCCATTACATTTTTACTCCGGCTCTCCCATTTCTACTGATTCTGTTGCTCAATGTTTTTACCGTCAGGCATATTTTAGTGACCAGCAGAGCCCCAGGAGACTCCGCGCTCACACCAATGGAGACGCTCAGTCTGACACAGAAATGCAAAATTGAAAAAAATCCATCATTTTACTGTTTGTAATCTCATCTAATTTCATCCTGTTGTGGTCAACGCTATCGGTGTTTACTCTATGGTACCGGATAGACTGGATTGTGTATTCCCCTGTATATCTACATCTCTTTGTGCAGGAATTGGGCTTCATGCTGCAGCTCCTCAGTTGCTGCACAAACACCGCGATTTATGCGGTGACCCAGACTAAGTTCAGGCAGCAGCTGAAGAATGTGCTGAAATATCCCTTTACCCAAATTCATCAGTCAATCAAACTCATTCATTAATCAATCCACCCGGGATTTTCACATTTCAGTTCACGGTTTCAGCAATGAAGCAGCCTGTCGCTATGGTAACAGACTGAGGGTTGTGCTGGTTTTAACTCAGGGGCCAGTAAGAAAAGGCACCATTCCAACGACGGAATCTATAACTTCAATTTGTAAAAAAATAAAAATGTTCATTAAAAAGTGTCAAGGAGCAGATCAATATATAGTTTTGTTTATTATTGTGTCGAAGAGGCTGAGCTGGAGAGAGACAGATTCAGCCCAAAGTCCGGGCCCTCAGGGCTTTCGATGATGTAGCCATTTCGGAGACATGGATAGAGCAGGTACAGGAATGGTTGTTGCAGGTTCCGGGATTTAGCTATTTCAGTAAGAACAGAGAAGATGGTAAAACAGGGGGAAGTATGGCATTGTTAGTCAAGGACAGTATTACGTTAACAGAAAGGACGTTTGAGGACTCGTCTGCTGAGGTAGTATGGACTGTAGTTAGAAACAGGAAAGGAGAGGTCACCCTATTGGGAGTTTTCTATAGGCCTCTGAACAATTCCAGAACTGTAGAGGAAAAGATGGCAAAGATGATTCTATATAGGAGCAAGAGTAACAGGGGACTTGTGATGGGGGCCTTTAACTTTCCAAATATTGACTGGAAACACTAAAGTTCATGTACTTTAGATGGGTCAGTTTTTGCCCAGTGTGTACAGGAGTTTGCAAGGGTCGTGAAGGTTTGTAGCTCAGGTTGAGGTTTAGGGATGTAGGCTTGCTCGCTGAGCTGTAGGTTTGATATGTGGGCGGCACGGTGGCACAGTGGGCGGCACGGTGGCACAGTGGTTAGCACTGCTGCCTCACAGCGCCTGAGACCCGGGTTCAATTCCCGCCTCAGGCGACTGACTGTGTGGAGTTTGCACGTTCTCCCCGTGTCTGCGTGTGTTTCCTCCGGGTGCTCCGGTTTCCTCCCACAGTCCAAAAATGTGCAGGTCAGGTGAATTGGCCATGCTAAATTGCCTGTAGTGTTAGGTAAGAGGTAAATGTAGGGGTATGGGTGGGTTGCGCTTCGGCGGGTCGGTGTGGACTTGTTGGGCCGAAGGGCCTGTTTCCACGCTGTAATCTAATCTAATCTAATCTAATATCCAGACGTTTCATTACCTGGCTAGGTAACATCATCAGTGGCGACCTCCAAGTGAAGCGAAGCTGCTGTCTCCTGCTTTCTATTTATATCTTTCTCCTGGATGGGGTTCCTGGGGTTTGTGGTGATGTCATTTCCTGTTCGTTTTCTGAGGGGTTGATAGATGGCATCTAGATCTATGTGTTTGTTTATGGCGTTGTGGTTAGAGTGCCAGGCCTCTAGGAATTCAAAGTTTGTGAGAAGATTTGTACCTCGGGTGCTCATTGCTGTGGTTCTGTTCGCCGAGCTGGAAGTTTTTGTTGCAAACGTTTCGTCCCCTGTCTACGTGACATCCTCAGTGCTTGGGAGCCTCCTGTGAAGCGCTTCTGTGGTGTTTCCTCCGGCATTTATAGTGGCCTGTCCCTGCCGCTTCCGGTTGTCAGTTTCAGCTGTCCGCTGTAGTGGCCGGTATATTGGGTCCAGGTCTATGTGTTTGTTGATGGAGTTTGTGGATGAGTGCCATGCTTCTCGGAATTCCCTGGCTGTTCTTTGTTTCGCTTGCCCTATAATGGTAGTGTTGTCCCAGTCAAATTCATGTTGCTTGTCGTCTGTGTGTGTGGCTACTAGGGATAGCTGGTCGTGTCATTTCGTGGCTAGTTGATGTTCGTGGATGCGGATCGTTAGCTGTCTTCCTGTTTGTCCTGTATAGTGTTTTGTGCAGTCCTTGCAAGGGGTTTTGTACACTACATTAGTTTTGCTCATGCTGGGTATCGGGTCCTTCGTTCTGGTGAGTTGTTGTCGGAGAGTGGCTGTTGGTTTGTGTGCTGTTATAAGTCCTATTGGTCGCAGTAGTCTGGCTGTCATTTCAGAGATGTTCTTGATGTATGGTAGTGTGGCTAGTCCTTTGGATTGCGGCATGTCCTCATTCTGTTGTCTTTCCCTTAGGCATCTGTTGATGAAATTGCGAGGATATCCATTTTTGGCGAATACCTTGTATAGGTGTTCCTCTTCCTCTTTTTGCAGTTCTGGTGTGCTGCAGTGTGTTGTGGCTCTTTTGAATAGTGTCTTGATGCAACTTCGTTTGTGTGTATTAGGGTGGCTGCTTTCATAGTTCAGGACTTGGTCTGTGTGTGTGGCTTTCCTGTGTACCTTAGTGGTGAATTCTCCATTCGGTGTTCTCTGTACCATCACATCTAGGAATGGGAGTTGGTTGTCCTTTTCTTCCTCTCTAGTGAATCGGATTCGTGTGAGTGTGGCGTTGATGATCTGGTGTGTTTTCTCTACTTCCGTGGTTTTAATGATTACAAAGGTATCATCTACGTATCTGACCCAGAGTTTGGGTTGAATTTGTGGTAAGACTGTTTGTTCTAACCTTTGCATTACTGCTTCTGCTATGAGTCCTGAGATCGGTGAGCCCATGGAATTCTCTAGGAATTCTCTGGGATGTCTTTGCTTAGCCTGTCCCAGGATAGATGTGTTGTCCCAGTCGAAATGGTGGTTTTTTTCATCTGTGTGTAGGGCTACGAGGGAGGGAGGGTCGTGTCTTTTTGTGGCTTGCTCGTGTTCATGTATCCTGGTGGCTAACTTTCTTCCTGTTTGTCCTACGTAGTGTTTGTGGCAGTCCTTGCATGGAATTTTATAGATGACGTTGGTTTTGTCCATGGGATGTACGGGGTCTTTTAAGTTTGTTAGTTTTTGTTTGAGAGTGTTGGTGGGTTTGTGTACTACTAAGATTCCAAGGGGTCTTAGTAGTCTGGCTGTCATTTCTAAAACTTCTTTGATGCATGGTAAGGTGGTTAGGGTTTCTGGCTGTGTTTGGTCTGCTTGTCGTGGTTTGTTCCTGAGGAATCTGCGCACTGTGTTTTTTGAGTATCCGTTCTTCTTGAATACGTTGTATAGGTGGTTCTCTGTTTTCCGAAGTTCGTCTGTGCTGCAGTGTGTGGTGGCTCGTTGGAATAGTGTTCTGATACAGCTTTGTTTGTGTGTGTTGGGATGTTGCTGGTGGAGTTAAGTATTTGGTCAGTGTTTGCCGGTTTTCTGTATACGCAGGTTTGTAGTTCTCCGTTGTCCGTTCTTTCGACTGTGACATCCAGGAATGCGAGTTTGTTGTCGGTTTCTTCCTCCTTGGTGAACTTTATGCCTGTGAGGGTGTTGTTGATGATGTTAAATGTCTCTTCTATCTTGTTTCGTTTTGTGCTGACAAAGGTGAGCCCATGGAATTCTCTAGGAATTCTCTGGGATGTCTTTGCTTAGCCTGTCCCAGGATAGATGTGTTGTCCCAGTCGAACCCAGATTTTTGGTTTGATGGTTGGTAGGGCTGTTTGTTCTAGCCTTTGCATTACCGCTTCTGCTATGAATCCTGATAGCGGAGATCTCACCAATTCGACTGGGACAACACATCTATCCTGGGACAGGCTAGGCAAAGACATGCCGGAGAATTCCTAGAGGCCTGGCACTCCAACCACAATGCCATAAACAAGTACATAGATCTAGATGCCATCTATCAACCCCTCAGAAAACAAACAGGACATTACATCATCACAAACCACAGGAACCCGTTCCAGGACAAACATATAAAAAGAAAGCAGGAGACGACAGCTTCGCTTCACTTGGAGGTCACTACTGATGATTTTACCTAGCCAGGTAATGAAACGTCTGGATATCAAACCTACAGCTCAGTGAGCAAACCTACACCCTAAAGTGTACAGGAATGTTTCCTGAGGCAGTATGTAGACAGGCCAACAAGGGGCGAGGCCACATTAGATTTGATACTGGGTAAGGAGCCCGGCCAGGTGTTAGACTTGGAGGTAGGTGAGCACTTTGGTGATAGTGACCACAATTCGGTTATGTTTACTTTCATGATGGGGAGGGTTAGGTATGTACCACAGGGCAAGACTTATTGCTGAAGGAAAGGCAATTAAGAAGCAATTAGGCAAGAATTAGGATGGATAGGATGGGGAAGGAAACTGCAGGGGATGGGCAGAATTTTGAATTGTGGAGTTTATTCATGGAACAGCCACTGCATGTCCTTGATAAGTATGTGCCTGTCAGGCAGGGAGGAAGTGGTCAAGTGAAGGAGCTGTGATTTACTGAAGAAGGATAAATCGAGTGAATCCTTAGAAGAGTATAAAGGCAGTAGGAGTATACCTTTGAGGGAAATCAGGAGGGCAAAAAGGGGACATGAGATAGCTTTGGCAAATAGAGTTCAGCAGAATCCAAAGGGTTTTTTTTTACAAATACATTAAGGACAAAAGGGTAACTAGGGAGAGAATAAGCCCCTCAAAGCTCTGCAAGGCGGCCATTGTGTCAGACGCAGAAAATGGGGGAGATACTAAACGAGTATTTTGCATCAGTATTTAATGTGGAAAAGGATATGGAATATACAGAAAGTAGCGAAATAGATGATGACAGCTTGCAAAATATCCATATTGCAGAGGAGGAAGTGCTCGATGTCTTGAAACGCATAAAGGTGGATAAATCCCCAGGACTTGATCAGGTGTACCCTAGAACTCTGAGGGAAGCTAAAGAAGTGATTACTGGGCCTCTTGCTGAGATATATGTATCATCGATAGTTACAGGTGAGGTTCCGGAAGACTGGAGGTTGGCTAATGTGGTGCCACTGTTTAAGAAGGGTGGTAAAGACAAGCCAGGGAACTATAGACCAGTGAGCATGACCTTGGTGGTGGGCAAGTTGTTGGAGGGAATCCTGAGGGACAGGATGTACATGTATTTAGAAAGGCAAGGACAGATTAGGGATAGTCAACATGGTTTTGCGCGTGGGGAATCATATCTCACAAACTTGATTGACTTTTTTGAAGAAGTAACAAAGAGGGTTGATGAGGGCAGAGCGGTAGATGTGATCTATATTGACTTCAGTAAGAAAAGGTTCCCCATGGAAGACTGATTAGCAAGGTTAGATCTCATGGAATACAGGGAGAACTAGCCATTTGGATACAGAACTGGCTCAAAGGTAGAAGACAGAGGATAGTGGTGGAGGGTTGTTTTTCAGATTGGAAGCCTGTGACCAGTGGAGTGCCACAAGGATCGGTGCTGGGTCCCCTACTTTTTGTCATTTACATAAATGATTTGGATGCGAGAATAAGAGGTACAGTTAGTAAGTTTGCAGATGACACCAAAATTGGAGGTTAGTGGACAGCGAAGAGGGGTACCTCAGATTACAACATGATCTGGACCAGATGGGCCAATGGGCTGAGAAGTGGCAGATGGAGTTTAATTCAGATAAATGTGAGGTGCTGCATTTAGGAAAGCAAATCTTAGCAGGACTTATACACTTAATTGTAAGGTCCTAGGGAGTGTTGCTGAACAAAGAGATCTTGGAGTACAGGTTCATAGCTCCTTGAAAGTGGATTCGCGGGTAGTTAGGATAATGAAGAAAGTGTTTGGTATGCTTTCCTTTATTGGTCAGAGTATTGAGTACAGGAGTTGGGAGGTCATGTTGCAGCTGTACAGAACGTTGGTTAGGCCACTGTTGGAATATTGCGTGCAGTTCTGGTCTCCTTCCTATCGGAACGATATTGTGAAACTTGAAAGGGTTCAGAAAAGATTTACAAGGATGTTGCCAGGGTTGGAGGATTTGAGCTACAGGGAGAGGCTGAACAGGCTGGGGCAGTTTTCCCTGGAGCGTCAGAGACTGAGGGGGTGACCTTATAGAGGTTTACAAAATTATGAGGGGCATGGATAGGATAAATAGACAAAGTATTTTCCCTGGGGTCGGGGAGTCCAGAACTAGAGGGCATAGGTTTAGGGTGAGAAGGGAAAGATATAAAAGAGACCTAAGGGGCAATGTTGTCACCCAGAGGGTGGTACGTGTATGGAATGAGCTGCCAGAGGAAGTGGTGGAGGCTGGTTCAATTGCAACATTTAAGAGGCATTTGGATGGGTATATGAATAGGAAGGGTTTGGAGGGATAAGGGCCAGGTGCTGGCAGGTGGAACATGATTGAACATAGAACATAGAAGAATACAGCGCAGTACAGGCCCTTCAGCCCTCGATGTTGCGCCGATCCAAACCCACCTAACCTACACTAGCCCACTATCCTCCATATGCCTATCCAATGCCCGCTTAAATGCCCATAATGAGGGAGAGTCCACCACTGCTACTGGCAGGGCATTCCATGAACTCACGACTCGCTGAGTAAAGAACCTACCCCTAACATCTTTCCTATACCTACCCCCCCTTAATTTATGCCCCTTCGTAATAGCTGACTCCATACGTGGAAAAATATTCTCACTGTCAACCCTATCTAAACCTCTAATCATCTTGTATACCTCTATCAAGTCACCCCTAAACCTTCTTTTCTCCAATGAAAACAACCCCAAGTGCCTCAGCCTTTCCTCATACGATCTTCCTACCATACCAGGCAACATCCTGGTAAACCTCTTCTGCACCCGTTCCAGTGCCTCCACATCCTTCCTATAGTATGGCGACCAAAACTGCACACAATACTCCAGATGTGGCCGCACCAGAGTCTTATACAACTGCAACATGACCTCAGGACTCCGGAACTCAATTCCTCTACCAATAAAAGCCAGTACGCCATATGCTTTCTTCATCGCACTATTTACCTGGGTTGGGATATCTGGACGGCATGGACAAGTTGGGCCGAAGGGTCTGTTTCCATGCTGTACATCTCTATGACTCTGTGACTATGTTGAATCTTTTTGTCAAGAGGAAGAAGAAGGCTTTTGTTCAGATGATACGTGAAGGCTCAGCTAGAGTGCTTGAGCATTAGAACATAGGACATAGAACATTCCAGCCCAGTACAGACCCTTCGGCCCTCGATGTTGCACTGACCTGTGAAACCAATCTGAAGCCCATCTAACCTACACTATTCCATTCTCATCCATATGTCTATCCGATGGCCATTTAACTGCCTGTGAAGTTGACGAGTCTACAGCTGTTGCTGGCAGGCGATTCCATGCCCCTATTACTCTCTGAGTAAGCAAACTACCTCTGACATCTGTCCTATATCTATCACCCCACAATTTAAACCTATGTCCCATCAGGCCAGCCATCACCATCCAAGGAAAAAGGCTCTCACTATCCACTCTATCTAAGCTTCCGATTATCTTGTATGTCTCAATTAAGTCGCCTCTCAAACTTCTTCTCTCAAAAGGAAAACAGTCTCACGTCCTTCAGCCTTTCCTCATAAGACCTTCCATTCATACCAGGCAACATCTTAATAAATCTCCTCTGAACCCTTTACAAAGCTTCCACATCCTTCCGATAATGCAGTGACCAGAACTGTAAACAATACTCCAAATGTGGCTGCACTCGAGTTTTGTACAGCTGCAGCATGATCTCATGGTTCCGAAATTCAATCCCTCTACCAATAAAAGCTGACGCACTACATGCCTTCTTCACACCTCAATGCACCTCAACCCCATCTAGTCTAGTAGCCTGTATCTCAATATTCTCCACAATAACATTGTCTTTTTCTAGTGTGAATACTGTCTAAAAGTATTCACTTAACGCTTCCCCTATCTACTCTGTCTCCATGCACAACCTCCCACCACTATTCCTGATTGGCCCTAATCTTAGTCTGTTCTTTTATTCCTGATGTACCTATAGAAAGCCTTAGGGTTTTACTTGATCCTATCCACCAATGACTTCTCATGTCCCCTCCTAGCTCTTCTGAGCTCTCTCTTTTGTTTTTTTCCTGGCTAACCTGTAACCCTCAAGTGCCCTAACTGAGCCATCACATCTCATCTTAACATAAGCCATCTTTTTCCTCTTGACAAGAGATTCAGCTTCCTCGGCGACTTCCTCCCTGCCTGAACGGGACATACTTATCAAGGACTCGCAGTAGCTGGTCCTTGAATAAACTCCACATTACAATTGTGCCCATCCCTCAGTTTCCCTCCCCATCTTATACATCCTAAATCTTGCCTATCACATTGTAATTGTCTTTCCCCTAGCTATAACTCTTGCCCTGCAGTATATACCTATCCCTTTCCATCACTAAAATAAACATAACCGAATTGTGGTCACTATCACCAAAGTGCTCACTGACCTCCAAATCTAACACCTGGCCAGGTTCATTACTCAGTAACAAATCCAATATGGCATCGCCCCTTGTTGGTTTGTCTATATACTCTATCAGGAAACCCTCCTGCACACATTGGACAAAAACTGGCCCATCTAAAGTGCTTGAACTCTCATATTCCCAGTCAATATTTAGAAAGTTAAAGTTCCCCATAACAACTACCCTGTCACTCTCATTCCTATTAAGGCTCATCTTTGCTATCCTTTCCTCTACATCTCTGGAACTATTTGGAGGCCTATAAAAAACTCCCAACAGGGTAACCTCTCCTGTTTCTAACCTCAGCCCATACTACCTCAGTAGATGAGTCCTCAAACATCCTTTCTGCCAACGTAATACTGTCCTTGACTAACAATATACACCTCCCCCTCTTTTACAACCTTCCCTGTTCTTACTGAAACATCTAAATCCTGGAACCTGCAACAACCATTCCTGTCCCTGCTCTACCCATGTCACTGAAATGGCCACAACATCGAAGTCCCAGGTACCAACCCATGCTGCAAGTTCACCCACCTTATTCCAGATGCTCCTGGCATTAAAGTAGGGCGGCACGGTGGCACAGTGGTTAGCACTGCTGCCTCACAGCACCAGAGACCCGGGTTCAATTCCCGCCTCAGGCGACTGACTGTGTGGAGTTTGCACGTTCTCCCCGTGTCTGCGTGGGTTTCCTCCGGGTGCTCCGGTTTCCTCCCACAGTCCAAAAGATGTGCAGGTCAGGTGAATTGGCCATGCTAAATTGCCCGTAGTGTTAGGTAAGGGGTAAATGTAGGGGTATGGGTGGGTTGCGCTTCGGCGGGGCGGTGTGGACTTGTTGGGCCGAAGGGCCTGTTTCCACACTGTAAGTAATCTAATCTAAAACTTCAAACCAACTTCTTGCTTGCCGGTGTCTTTTTGCGATCTTGAAATCTTGGTTCTGACTTTACTACTCTCATCCTCTCGTATACTTGAACTGCAGTTTCGGTTTCCATTCCCCTGCTGAATTAATTTAAACCCTCCCAAACAGCGTTTGCAAATTCCCGCCCCCACCCTCCCCCTAAGGATATTGGTACCCCTCTGGTTCAGGTGAAGACCATCCTGTTTGTAGAGGTCCCACCTACCCCAGAAAGAGCCCCAATTATTCAGGCATCCAAAACTCTCCCTTCTGCACCATTACTGTAGTCACGTGTTCAACTACTCTCTCTCCCTATCCCTCGCCTCACTAGCATGTGGCCCAGGTAACAAAACCAGAGACAACAACTCTGTTCTCGCACTAAGCTTCCATCCTAGCTCCCTGAATTTCTGCCTTAAATCCCCATCTCTCTTCCTACCTATGTCGTTGGTGCCTATGTGGACCATGACTTGGGGCTGCTCCCCTCCCCCTTAAGGATCCCAAAAACAAGATCAGAGACATCACGAACCCTGGCACCTGGGAGGCAACACACCAACCGTGAGTCTCTCTCGTCCCCACAGAACCTCCTATCTGTTCCCCGAACTATCGAGTCCCCAATGACTACTGCTCTGCTCCTCTTCCTCCTTCCCTTACGAGGAGCAGGTGTCCCACTGCTTTCCCCTGGTAAGTCACCCCCCCAACAGTATCCAAAACGGTATACTTGTTGTTGAGGGGAATGGTCACAGGGGATCCCTGCACTGCCTGCCGGTTCCCTTTCTGTCCCTGACTGTCACCCATCTGTCTTTGTCTTTTTATTGTACCTGAGGAGTGACTACCTCCCTGTAACCCCTCTCAATAACCCCCTCTGCCTCCCAAATAATCTGAAGTTCATCCAGCTCCAGCTCCAGTTCCCTAACGCGGTTTTTGAGGAGCTGGAGTTGGGTGCACTTCCCGCAGATGTCGTCAGCAGGGACACTAGTGGTGACCCTTACCTCCCACATTCTGCAGGAGGAACATTCAACTGCCCTCACCTCCATTCCCACTATTCTAAATTCCCAATGAAACTACTGAAAAACTCAGAAAAAAAGAATCGAGTCACCTTACCAATCTGACACACAGAACATTATTTTTGGTTCGAGGAGGAGGATGGGTGGGAGACACTACCCGAGCAGTGTGTTGGGTAAAGCAACCGCCCGAATATAAAGCCACACTTACCCAGCAGCCCCTTGTCCATGTCCGCTCAGTGTGTGCTCTGCCTGTACACAAAGTACGCTATATATCTTTTAAACATTTATCTTCCCGTTGGGCCTCTGGTTATAGTGTTAGCCAGGAAAGACCGAAAGACAGAGCAAAGAAGAGCAGGGAGGGGACATGAGAAGTCATTAGCAGGTTAGATCAAGGAAAACCCTAAAGCTTTCTAGTTACAACCTCAGTTACAACCACACTGCACCTCCTCACAGAAACACCAGGGACACATGTGCCCCACCCCTTTCTAGGGTACATCAGGAATAAAAGAATGACGAGAGAAAGATTAGGGCCAATCCAGGACTGTAGTGGTTAGTTGTGCATGGGGTCAGGGAAGATGGGGAAGAGCTAAATAAATATTTACACTGAAAAATGACAATGTGATTGAGGAAAATACTGAGATGCGGGCTACTAGATTGGTGGGTTTGAGGTTCACAAGGAGGAGGTGTTAGCAATTCTGGAAAGTGGGAAAATAGATAAGTCTCCTGGGATGGATGGGATTTATCCTCAGATTTTCTGGGAAGCCATGGAGGAGATTGCAGAGCTTTTGACTTTGATATTTATGTCTAGATCAGAGTGGTGCTGGAAAAGCACAGCAGGTCAGGCAGCATCCGAGGAGCAGGAAAATCGACATTTTGGGCAAAAGCCTTTCATCAGGAATAGAGGCAGGGTGCCTGCAGAGTGGAGAGATAAATGAGAGGGTGGTGGGGGTGGGGAGAAAGTAGCATAGATTGCAATTGGTGAATGGTGTTGGGGATGGAGGTGATCGGTCAGAGAGGAGGGTGGGGGAAGGTAGCAAAGAGTACAATGGGTGAATGGGGGTGGGGATGGAGGTGCTACCTGACCTGCTGTGGTTTTCCAGCACCACTCTAATCTAGACTCTGGTTTCCAGCATCTGCATTTCTTGTTTTTAACTATTTGATCTTTGTGTTGTCATTGTCTACAGGAATAGTGTCAGAAGACTGGAGGATAGCAAATGTTGGTTCCCTTGTTCAGGAAGGTACGTAGAGATGCTGCTGGACCTATTGAGTTGTGACAGTGTTCTCTGTTTGTTTTAGATTTAGAGGCTCCCCAGAATTTTGCCTTTATTCAACAGGTTAAAAATGTGCCTATCTCAGTCTGAAGTGGCAATCTGTTTGAAATATATAAGATTCTTAAAAGGGAAAATGCTGAAAGGATGCTTCCCTTTGTGGGAGAGTCTAAGACAAAAGGGCAGACTCTCAGAATAAAGGAACACTAATTTAACGCTGAGGTGAGAAGGAATCTCTCCTCTCAAAGAGCTGTGAGACTTTGGGCATCCACAGACAGCTGTCTGAACAGAGTCCTTATTTACATTTAAGGCTGCGATGGATAGATTCTTGGTCTTTTGTGGAATAAACGGATTGGGGTAAGCGCAGGAAAGTGGACTTGTGGAACATCCGCTCAGCCATATCATATTGAATAGTAGAGCATGCTCGAGGGCTAAACGGCCTCATCCTTCCCCTATTTCTGATGATCATATTGAAGCACTCAGCCTTGACAGTATTCTGCAGTAATGTACCCCACAGATTCAGTGCCCTCTGAGAGATGAAATTCCTTATCTCTGTCTTGAAACTGAGGGAATCTCAAACCACAGAGTGGTCTTTGGGGTGGGAATCATGTTCTTGCAGCTCTGTATCTACGTTGTACCTCCCACCCTCTCACTGTCACAGGGTGGCCCGGGAGGAGCTAGTCCTCCAACCAATCGGAATGAATGAGGGGTGGGGCACATGTGTCCCTGGTGTTTCTGTGAGGAGTGCAGTGTGGTTGTAACTGAGGGACTGCTTATGGGAAACTCAAGTTAGAGTGGGTGGAGACAGTAAACAGTGAGAATAAGCCAGTGAGTGACCATTCACCTGTACTGTGTGGGGATAGGGATTAGTGAGATTCTCAATACTCCGGTCTCACCAGCAAGTTCACATGGATAAGGAGATGGTCAGCTGCACTTCCTGTGAGATGAACTTCAATTGTTATCCTCTCTCCTTGCTCACCAGCGAGTTCACACCAGAGAGAACCCGCTTATCTGCTCTGTATGGCAGAAGGAATTCCCTCGGTCCTTAAAAGTAATGACACATGAACGAGTTCAGAAGTGAACCACAGTACCCCATGGACTGCAGCAGCTCAAGAAAGTAATTCCACACCATCTTCTCAAGGACAATGAGGGATAGACAATATATGCTGGTCCACCATTAAATAATTTTCAAAGAGGGATTGTAAGGGTTGGATTCTGTTGTTTTTGCTGCCCTTGCTTCAGGATATTTTTTAACACAAAAGCCATCACATTCACAAAAGCAAAGGTTACAGAGGGGATTACAACAAATGCTTAATCCAGCATAGCTCTTCAATCTAATCTTGTTATTCTGCCATGTATCGTGAAGTCTGACGCACCACATCTGGCAGTTTCAAGGTGAAGAATGGAGTTTGGTATTTTCACCCCCATTTTCCTTTTCCTGGTATCCCCTGCTGATATGAACGTTCATCTGTATTCCAGGTCAGACAGTACAGTCAACAATTGGTCCAAACTGAAAAGAAAGTGAAAAATATAGCTCGTCTTCGGTCAGAGAATTGCTCTGCACTGATGATATTCCTGAAGAAGGGCTTATGCCCGAAATGTCATTTCTCCAGCTCCTTGGATGCTGCCTGACCTGCTGCGCTTTTCCAGCAACACACTTTTCAGCTCTGATGATGATGTGTCAGTCACCACACAGAAAATCAGCTATAAAATCTCAAGAGTTGTATGGTAGATTTCATCAGTTTCTCCATTCACCTCCCCTCCCCACCTTATCCCATGCCAATCTTCCATCTGGGCACTGCCCTCTTGACCTGTCCGCCTTCTTCCCTATCGATCTGCTCCACCCTCCTCTCCGGCCTATCACCTTCTCCCCCACCTTCATCGACCTATCACATTCCCTGCTATCTTCTCCCTAGCCCCACTCCCTTCCCATTTATCTCTCAGCATCCTATGTATCTTAAACCTTACCTAACTGCATTAATGGGTTATGATCAGTGTGTATGATTGTCTCAGATACAATATTTCAATGTTTATGTTACCAGTAATGTAACGTCAACACCAAGCTCAAAATCTCCTTCTCAAATGTTGAATATTTTTGCTGAAACATGTTCAGTTTCCTGGAGAAATGCCTGATAACTCTTTCTATTTTCTCATTATCTTACTATAAGAGTACAACACTGACACCCACATCATTCGCATCGATATCCACCTTGAATAGCTTTGCATAATTAGGTGTAGCTAACTCTGGGGCAGCGGTTAACACAGCTTTCAGGCTATCAAATGCCTTCTGACAGTCTGCTGTCCACTGAAACTTCCTGCATCTCTTCAGTAATTCAGTGAGTGGAGCAATCACACTGCTAACATTTAGTATGAATGTTCGATAAAATCCACTTAGCACCAGGAACCATAATATGTTTTTTTGTCGATGGTATGGGAAACTTCCCAATTATCTTTGGTTTTGCATTCTGTGAGGTCACTTGTCCATGTCCAATAACATGACCCATGAAGGTGACTGTGGCTTTGGCAAATTCACTTATAGCCTCCCGAAGTCAATCAAACAATTCTGATAAATGTTGTAAATGTTCCTTCCATTTGTGATTAAAACTCACCAGATCATCATTATAAACTACACAATTGGGTAGACTGGAAATGCCTTATTAGTTAGTCTCTGAAATGTGGCTGGCGCATTTTTCATACCAAATGGCATGACTTTGAACTGATACATTGCATTCAGAATTACAAAATTGTCTTCGCTCTTTCGGACAAAGGTACTTGCCAATATCCTCTGAGCAAATCCAACCTAGAAATATAAGTTGCTTGTCTCAGTTTTCAACACAGCCTTCCAAACACAGCATCAGATATGCATTAGCCATTGAAACTGCATTGACTTTGCGATAGTCCACACATAACCATTGCCTACAAATCTTGCTTTGGCACCAATTATTATGGGTGAGCTCCAGTCGCTGTAACTTACTTGAATGTGTTAACATGGAGCATGCATTGGATCTCCATTTGAACCTGTGCCATCATTACAGGGTTATGCCTACAAGTATGTTGCTTAATCTGAACAGTATCTCCTATATCCACATCATGCATAATTAAGTTAGTTAGTATTTCCCAGCTTATTTCCAAAAATCTCTCTATGCGATATTTATTACCCTTTTAAATCATTTCAATTCTCCTCTGGAAGGGAACTCAATAATTTATCGCAATGTTTGACAACTCCCTCATTGTCCAATTTAATTTGAGGAATGTCCAATCTTCTGAACTTAGATCTTCTCTCTGCGTTGTAACCAATAACACGGTCTCCTTTGGCTTTCCTTCCCTGTCAAAATATTCCTTGTGTATATTCACATGACATACTCTGTAGGATTTCATTCTATCTATAGTTCTTATCAAATAGTTCAGCTCACTCAATCTCCATTGGACTTGATAAGGTCCACTAAACCTGGCTTTGAAAGGTTCACCTATCAGTGGAAATAACACTAGCACCTTATCTTCGATAGCGGCTTGCAAGTTTTTGATTCATTGTCTGCTTCCTGTTTCATTGTATGTTGTGATCGTTTGAAATGCTGTCGAGCCAATTCCCCCGCTTTATTTAATTGGTCTCTAAAATATGACACATAGTCCAAATTTGTGGTGTCTGAATTGTGGGCGGCACGGTGGCCCAGTGGTTAGCACTGCTGCCTCACAGAGCCAGAGACCAGGGTTCAATTCCCGCCTCAAGCGACTGACTGTGTGGAGTTTGCACGTTCTCCCCGTGTCTGCGTGGGTTTCCTCCGGGTGCTCCGGTTTCCTCCCACAGTTCAAAGATGTGCAGGTCAGGTGAATTGGCCATACTAAATTGCCCATAGTGTTAGGTAAAGGGGTAAATGTAGGGGAATGGGTGGGTTGCACTTCGGCGGGGCAATGTGGACTTGTTGGGCCGAAGGGCCTGTTTCCACACTGTAAGTAATCTAATCTAATCTAATCTAATTCTGATTTACCAATTTCCCCTTAATGAATTTTGCCGGTCCTCTCACTTCATGCCCAAAACTAATTCAAATGGACTGAATTTGATCAATTCATTTGTTGCATCTCTGATCGCAAAAAGTATAAACTGAATGCCCTTATCCCAGCCATCTGGCTAGACTTCACAATAAGCCCTTGACATGGTCTTTAATATCTGATGCCAACTTTCTTACGCTCCATGCGATTCTGGATGGTACACAGCAGATTTAAATTGTATTATTCCTAAGCTGTCTATAACTTCCTTGAACAGCTTCGATGTGAAGTTTGATCCTTTATCTGTTTGTCTGTCTGTGAGTAGTCCGTATCTAGTTAAAAATTTGAGCAATTCCTCTCCAATCAATGGAAAGGGATAGATATATGCTGCAGGGCGAGAGTTATTGCTGGGGAAAAGGCAATTGCGATTCAATTAGGTAAGTTTTAAGATGGATAGGATGGGAAAGGAAACTGCAGGGGATGGGTACAGTTGAACGTGGAGCTTATTCAAGGAACAGCTACTGCGTGTCCTTGATAAGTATGTACTGGTTAGGCACGGAGAAAGTGGTCGAGCGAGGGAGCCACAGTTTACAAAAGAACTTGAATCTCTTGTCAAGAGGAAGGAGAAAGCTTATGTTAGGATGAGATGTGAAGGCTGAGTTAGGGCACTTGAGAGTTACAAATTAGCCAGGAAAGACCTAAAGAGAGAGCTAAGGACAGCGAGGAGGGGACATGAGAAGTCATTGGCAGATAAGATCAAGGAAAACCCTAAAGCTTTCTACAGGTATATCAGGAAGAAAAGAATAACGTGAGTAAGATTAGGGCCAATCAAGAATAGTCGCGGGAATTTGTACGTGGAGTCCAAGGAGATCAGAGAAGTACTAAGTGAATATTTTTTGTCAGTATTCACACTGGGAAAAGAGAATATTGTTGAGGAGAGTACTGCGATACAGGCTACGAGACTAGACTAGATTGAGGTTTGCAAGGAGGAATTGTTAGCAATTCTGGAAAGAATGAACATCGATAAGTCCTCTGGGCCAACAGGATTTATCCTAGGATTCTCTGGGAAGCCAGGGAGGAGATTGCAGATCCTTTGGCTTTGATCTTTATATTGTCATTGTCTACAGGAATAGTGTCAGAAGACTGGAGGATAGCAAATGTTGTCCCCTTGTTCAAGAAAGGGACTAGTGACAATCCTGGTAGCGAGGTTGAGAAGATTTGTAGCTCAGGTTGAGGTTTTGGATGTAGGTTTGCTCACTGAGCTGCAAGGTTCATTTCCAGACGTTCCATTACCCTACTAGGTAACATCGTCAGTGGGCCTCAGGTGAAGCAATACTGAAAATTCCTGCTTTCTATTTATATGTTTGGGTTTCTTGGGGTTGGTGATGTCATTTCCTGTGATGAAGTCACTTTCTGTTCCTTTTCTCAGGGGATGGTGGATGGGGTCCATCTACCAGTTTTGGGTTAAGTGCTGGAAAAGGTTATAACAGATAGGATTTATAATCGTCTAGAGAGGAATAAGTTGATTTGGTTTTGTGAAGGGTAGGTCATGCCTCACAAACCTTAATGAGTGCTTTGAGATGATGACCAAACAGGTGGATGAGGATAAAGTGGTTGATGTGGTGTATATGGATTTCAATAAGGATTTTGAAGAGGTTCCCCGTGGTAGGTTACTACACACAGTATGGAATCATGGGATTGAGTGTGATTTAGAGGCTTGGATCAGACATTCGTTAGCTGAAAGAGGACAGAGGCTGGTGGTTGATGGGAAATGTTCATCCTTGAGTTGAGTTACTATTGGTGGACAGCAAGGATGTGTTTTGGACCACTGCTGTTTGGTCATTTTTATAAATGACCTGGATGAGGGCACAGAAAGATGAGTTAGTAACTTTGCAGATGGCACTAAAATCAGTGGAGTTGGGGCTAGTGCCAAAGGATGTTGCAAGTTACAGAGGGACATAGATAAGTTGCAGAACTGGACTGCGAGATAGCAAATGGGGTTTAATGCAAGTAAGGTAGGGTGAGACATATAAGATAATCAGACTGTTAGATAGGATGGACAATGAGAGCCATTATCTTTGCATGGTGATGGCTAACATGAGAGGACAGAGCTTTAAATTGAGGGGTGATATGTCAGAGGTAGTTACTTTACTCAGAGAGTAATAGAGGTGTGGAACACCCTGTCTCAAACAGTAGTAGACTCACCAACCTTAAGGACATTTAAACGGTAATTGGATAAACATATGGATGAAAATGGAATAGTGTAGGATAGATGGGCTTCAGAATGGTTTCACAGGTTGGTGCAAACATCCAGGGTCGTAGGATTTAAACTGCGCTGTTATGTTCTGTGTACTATGTTCTATTTTCTAATTGTTTTAGCTGTGCTATTGTGTAATGTAAAGCCTTTTGGAAATCTAGTGAACGCATTCATTATTGTTGACAAATACGGATCCTGCACAATCAATTTAGACTCATCTGAAATGCAGGAATAGATATTAAAAGTTTAGATTAGATTACTTACAGTGTGGAAACAGGCCCTTCGGCCCAACAAGTCCACACCGACCCGCCGAAGCGCAATTAATTAATTACTGCCTGTAGTTTTCCAGTTACCTGACATGAATGACATGTCTGGCAAAAGTCAACTACATCCTTGTGCAGTCCAGGTAGTAATTTTATTTCAGATTTTACCTGGAGTTTTTCTCACTGCTCAGTAATCCCCTATTGGTAGCCCATCTGCCACCCACAACAGCTCCTTTCTGTATCTGACTGGCAATACGACTTGAAGAACAATGGGAAACATTTCCCATCTACCTGGAGGGCGGCACGGTGGCTCAGTGGCTAGCACTGCTTCCTCACACCACCAGACACCTGGATTCAATTCCAGCCTCAGGTGACTCTCTGTGTGGAGTTTGTACATTCTCCCTCCGGGTGCTCTGGTTTCCTCCCACAATCCAAAAATGTGCAGGTTAGGTGAATTGGCAAGGCTAAATTGCCCATAGTGTTAGGTGAAAGGGTAAATATAGGAGAATGGGTCTGGGTGATTGGTAGGTCGGTGTGGATTTGTTGGGCCGAAGGGCCTGTCTCCACACTGTAAGTAATCTAATTGTCTCCATTTCCTCATGAAGACAGCATTCAGATTCTTTGTCTCTGTGTGCCTTTTGATATAATCACTTTAAATTTTCTTCTTTCTGCTGTAACTCAGTTAATTTATCTGAGCTAAAGATGTCTGCTTTGCCATCTATCTTCCCCTAATATTTTTCAACCATTTAATCAAACAGGCTCTCTGTTAACTTCACTTCAACTTTCTTATCTATGCTCTTTGATCTCTCCTGTTTCAACTGGTGACTTTATGACTTTGTTACCACCCAGTCAAGAAAATTCCCAAGGTATGTGCACTCCAATAGTTCAGTTGCCTGAGTTTCTTCTGGCTTTTCAACTACATTAGGCAGCACTCCTACCTGTGAGCCAGCTTTATTGTTAGCAAGGACAACTTGTAGTCCTGTAACTGAGAATTGTCCAGTACTCCTACCATGACTTCTCCACTCTTCACTGGACACTCTAACCTTACTCTGTATAACTGAGCACTTCTTCTCTCACCATGAATTCCCACTAGAGTCATAGAGATGTACAGCATGGAAACAGACCCTTAGGTCCTACCCGTCCATGCCGACCAGAGATCCAAATCCAATCTAATCCCACCTACCAGCACCCGGCCCATATCCCTCCAAACCCTTCCTATTCATATACCCATCCAAATGCCTCTTAAATGTTGCAATTGTACCAGCCTCCACACTTCCTCTGACAGCTCATTCCATACACATACCACCCTCTGCGTGAAAAAGTTGCCCCTGAGGTCTCATTTATATCTTTCCCCTCTCACCCTAAACCTATGCCCTCTAGTTCTGGACTCCCCGACCCCAGGGAAAAAGACTTTGCCTAATTATCCTATCTATGCCTCTCATAATTTTGTAAACCTCTATAAGGTCACCTCTCAGCCTCCGATGTTCCAGGGAAAACAGCCCCAGCCTGTTCAGCCTCCCCCTGTAGCTCAGATCCTCCAACCCTGGCAACATCCTTGTAAATCTTTTCTGAAACATTTCAAGTTTCACAACATCTTTCCGATAGGAAGGAGACCAGAATTTCACGCAATATTTCAACAGTGCCCTAACCAATGTCCTGTACAGCCGCAACATGACCTCCCAACTCCTGCACTCAATACTCTGACCAATAAAGGATAGCATACCAAACACCTTCTTCACTATCTACCTGCGAATCCACTTTCAAGGAGCTATGAACCTGCACTCCAAGGTCTCTTTATTCAGCAACACTCCCTAGGACCTTACCATTAAGTGTATAAGTCCTGCTAAGATTTGCTTTTCCAAAATGCAGCACCTCGCATTTATCTGAATTAAACTCCATCTGTCACTTCTCAGCCCATTGGCCCATCTGGTCAAGATCCTGTTGTAATCTGAGATAACCCTCTTCGCTGTCCACTACACCTCCAATTTTGGTGTCATCTGCAAACTTACTAACTGTACCTCTTATGCTCGGTAGGAGTAAATGACAAAAGGTAGAGGGCCCATCACCGATCCTTGTGGCACTCCACTTGTTACAGGCCTCCAGTCTGGAAAACAACCCTCAACCACCACCCTCTGGCTTCTACCTTTGAGCCAGTTCTGTATCCAAATGGCTATTTCTCCCTGTATTCCATGAGATCTAACCTTGCTAATCAGTCTACCATGGGGAACCTTGTCGAACGCCTTACTGAAGTCCATATAGATCACATCTACTACTCTGCCCTCATCAATCTTCTTTGTTATTTCATCAAAAAACTCAATCAAGTTTGTGAGACATGATTCCCCACGCACAAAGCTATGTTGACTATCTCGAATCAGTCCTTGACTTTCCAAATACTTGCACAGCCTGTTCCTCAGGATTCCCTCCAACAACTTGCCCAGCACCAAGGTCAGGCTCACTGATCTATAGTTCCCTGGCTTGTCCTTACCACCCTTCTTAAACAGAGCCACCACGTTTGCCAACCTCCAGTCTTCCGGCACTTCACCTGTGACTATCGATGATTCAGATATCTCAGCAAGAGGCCCAGCAATCACTTCTCGAGCTTCCCACAGAGTTCGAGGGTACACCTGATCAGGTCCTGGGGATTTATCCACCTTTAACCATTTCATGACATGCAGCACTTCCTCCTCTGAAATCTAGACATTTTGCAAGATGTCACCATCTATTTCCCTACAGTCTATATCTTCCATATCCGTTTCCACAGTAAATACTGATGCAAAATATTCATTTAGTATCTCACCCATTTTCTGTGGCTCCACACAAAGGCACCTTGCTGATCTTTGAGGGGCCCTACGCTCTCCCTAGTTACCTATTTGTCCTTAATATATTTGTAAAAACCCTTTGGATTCTCCTTAATTCTATTTTCCAAAGCTATCTCATGTCCCCGTTTTGCCCTCCTGATTTCTCTCTTAAGTGTACTCCTACTTTCTTTATACTCTTCTAAGGATTCACTCAATCTATCCTGTCTGTACCTGACATATGCTTCCTTCTTTTTCTGAACCAAACCCTCAATTTCTTTAGTCATCCAGCATTCCCTATAGCTTCCAGCCTTCCCTTTCACCCTGACAGGAATATACTTTCTCTGGATTCTTGCTATCTCATTTCTGAAGGCTTCCCATTTTCCAGCCGTCCCTTTACCTGCGAACATCTGCCTCCAATCAACTTTTGAAAGTTCTTGCCTAATACAGTCAAAATTGGTCTTTCTCCAATTTAGAACTTCAACTTTTAGATCTGGTCTATCCTTTTCCATCACTACTCACACACTTTCTGGCAATAATCCTTCAGAGGTACATATCTCCTTATCTTTCAACATGAAAGATTGAGAGGATTCTGTACATTCTAATATTGTAACTTCTTTACCTTGCTCCTGACATATGCGGGTAAATGTTACCTTCTCAGGTAAATGGTTTAAGAAGGTCAGGCACTTCCACCTTAACCAACCTCCAACAAGGTTGTACATTCTCGTGCAGTTTTCTAGCCTCCACTGGGCAAGCCGTTACCACTACAAAATCCACAGCCATATCGTGTTTTCCTACATCTAACTCCCCAGGGATTTTCCTAACACACCAACACCGTGATTTCATGTACTTTATTGAAGTGAAAATACCAGAGGCTCTTTACTTCTCTTTCCCCTTCAAAGGTTTTCTTTTTACCCTGTGGTAAGTTATCCTTATGATCTTCAACAAGATTTACCTTTCCCTTCTGACATGAGGATTTCTCTTCTCCCCATGGATTGAAATTGATTTTGGAAACCAAACTTTGATTTGCGGACCAACTGGTAATCATCAGCCACTTCAGCTGCTAATCCTTCTGTTTTAACAGTCTACTCTTCCACATGAGTTCTCATTACTTCAGGAAGTGAATTTTTGAACTTCTCCAAAATAATTGTCTCTCTAACAGTGTCATAAGTTTGCTCTATTTTAATGTCCTTAACAATCTATCAAAATTACTTTGTTTGATTCTTTCAAACTCAATGTAGGTTTGACTGCAGTCATAGAACATAGAACGTTACAGTGCAGTACAGGCCCTTCAGCCTCGATGTTTGCACTGACATGTGAAACCAATCTGAAGCCCATATAATCTACACTGTTCCATTTTCATCCACATGTTTATCCAATGATCATTTAAATGTCTTTAAAGTTGGTGATTCTATGACTGTTGCAGGCAGTGTGTTACACATGCCTACTATTCTGAGTAAAACTACCTCTGACATCTGTCCTATATCTATCACCCCTCAATTAAAGCTATGTCTTCTCATGCTAGCCATCACCATCTGAGAAAAAAGGCTCTCACTGTCCACCCTATCCAAACCTCTGATTATCTTATATGTCTCAATTAAGTCACCTCTTAACCTTCTTCTCTCAAATGAAAATAGCCTCAAGTCCCTCACCCTTTCCTCATAAGACCTTCCCACCATACCAGGTGACATCCGAGTAAATCTCCTCTGCACCCTTTTCAAAACTTCCATATCCTTCTAAAATGCGGTGACCAGAACTGTACGTAATACACCAGTGTTTTGTATAGCTGCAACATGACCTCGTGGCTCTGAAATTCAATCCTCTACCAATAAAAGCTAACACACCATATGCCTTCCTATCAACCTGAGTGGCAACTTGCAGGGATCTACGTACATGGACACTGAGATCTCTCTGCTCATCTACACTACCAAAAATCTTACTATTAGCTCAGGATTCTTTATTCCTGTTACTCTTTCCAAAGTAAATCATCTCACACTTTTCCACATTAAACTCAATTTGCCATCTCTCAGCCCAGTAACTGCAACATCCTTCAGCACTATCAATACCTCCACTGACCTTAGTAAGATTCACAAATTTACTAACCCATCTTTCTATGCCCTCATCTAGGTCATTTGTAAAAATGACAAACAGAAGTGGCCCCAAAACAGATCCTTGCGGTACACAACAAATAACTGAACTTCAGGATGAACATTTCCAATCAGCTACCACTCTGTCTTCTTTCAGCTAGCCAATTTCTGATCCAAACCACTAAATCACCCCCAATCTCAAGCCTCCTTATTTTGTGCAATAGCCTACCGTGGAGAATCTTATCAAATGCCATACTGAAATCCATATACACCACATCAACCGCTTTACCTGTATCCATCTATTTGGTCACCTTCTCAAAGAACTCAGTAAGGTTTGTGAGGCATGACCTGTCCTTCACAAAACCTTCACAGCCTTCACATAAGGTGACTATCCCTAATCAATTTCTTTCTGTCTAGATTATTTAAATCCTATCTCTTATAACCTTTTCCAACACTTTACCCACAACCGAAATAAGGCTCATTTGTCTATAATTACCAAGGTTGTCACTACTCCATTTTTTGAACAAGGGAACAACATTTGCTTTCCCCAGTCTTTTGCCTCTATTCCTGTAGACAATGATTACATAAAGATCAAAGCCAAAGGATCTGCAATCTCGCCCCTGGCATCCCAGAGAATCCTACGTTAAAACCTATCTGGCCCAGGGGACTTACCTATTTTCACACTTTCCAGAATTGCTAACACCTCCTCCTTGTGAATCTCAATCCTGTCTAGACTTGTAGCTTGTATCTCAGTATTGTCCTCGACAACGTTGTCTTTTTCCAATGTGAATACTGATGAAAAATATTCAGTTATTGTTTCTCCATCTCCTTTGACTCCATGCACAACTTCCTACTACTGTCCTTGATTGGCCATAACCTCTCTCGTCATTATTTTATTCCTGATATACTGATAGAAAGCTTTAGGCTTTTTCTTGATCCTGTCTGCCAATGACTTTCCCTCCTGGCTCTTCTTAGCTCTCTCTTTAATTCCTTCCTGGCTAAATTATAACTCTGAAGCACCCTAACTGAGCCATCCATCTTATCCTAACATGATCCTTCTTCTTCCTCTTGACAAGAGATTCAACTTCTTTAGTAAACCATGGCTCCCACGTTCAACCACTTCCTCTCTGCCTGACAGGTGCATACTTATAAAGGAGATATAGTCGCCGGTCCTTGAATAAGCTCCACAGTCCAATGGTGCCCATCCACTGCAGTTTCCTTCCCCATGCCATGCATCCTAAATCTTGCCTAATCGCATCGTAATTGCCTTTCACCCCAGCAATAATTCTTGCCCTGTTTTATATTCCTATCCCTTTCAATTGCTAAAGTAAATATAATTGAATTGTGGTCACTATCACCAAAGTGCTCACCCACCTCCAAATATAGCACTTGGCCGGGTTCAATATCCAGTACCAAATCCAATATGACCCCTCCCCTTGTTGACCTGTCCACATACTGTGTCAGGAAACCATCCTGCACACATTGGACAAAAACTGACCCATCTAAAGTACTCAAACTATAGTATTTCCTGTCAATATTTGGAAAGTTAAAGACCCCCGTAACAACTCCCCTGTCACTCTCACTCCTATCAAGAATTATCTTTGCTATCCTTTCCTCTCCATCTCTGGAACTACTTGGAGGCCTATAGAAAACTCCCAACAGGGTGACCTCTCCTTTCCTGTCTGGATTACAGTGGTGCTCGAAAAGCACAGCAGGTCAGGCAGCATCCAAGGAGCTGAAAAATTGACGTTTTGGGCAAAAAACCCTTCATCAGGAATAGCTCCTTTCCTGTGTCTAACCTCCTGAGATTCCTGAAACACTGTCTGTCGACTTTTGACACAAGCTTTTCTGCACACAAGATGGTTTTCTTCACCTCCACATATGCCCCAGATACTCTCAGTAGCTCTACCTTTAACTTTTGTTTGTATCAACAAAACCCACATGGTCACTGGCTACTGCATTTGTTTAGCCACCTTTTCCAAAGAGATGAAAAAGGCATCTACATTCTTCTCATCAAAGTTAGGCAATGATTGAATATATTTAAACTTAAATGTATTTCATCGGCCTTTGGTTACCATGGGTTTGCTCACCCTCACTCTCTTCGTCACTGAGCCTTCACCTCCATTCTTTTAAGCTGAATTTCCTGTGTAAGTGCCAATTTCTGAAGTTCAAACTCCCACTCTTTCTTCCATTCCTATCTCTTCTTTTCTCTCTCTTCTCTTTTTCTCATTCCTCTGCTTTTAATCATAATTCAATCCGTTTTCTTTCTGTTGTCCTTTCCTTGGCTTTTATCTTGAACTCACACTGCTTCATTTTCAATTGAGTTTTAGCCATCTTCAAAGATTCTGATGGGGTTTCCAGCAAATTGAAATGCTGAGCTATTGCTGTAATTATCTCTCGTTTCTTCGCAGAAGGAGACTGCCCCAACTCCAGATTGTCTGCTAATTCCAGCAGCTTGGCCTTATTCACCTTTTCCAAGGCCTCCAAAGTCACTTCTTCTGCCTCCAGAAACCTTAGTGACTGTAAGAGCCATTGTTACCCCGAGCACTGTTGAAACCCAACTGAATTCAACACCCAGATTAACATACACTAACACCTATCTCTCACTGCTGTAGAGTCCTGCATTCTTAATCCCAAATTAGAACTGTAGAAAAAATCTTGGACGAGCCCCCAATCTGTTATGGACCAGGCCAGACTCGGTCAGAACTTTTCATGAACGTAGCCTGGATCCTGTCATTGCTCGTTGATTTTAGCAGATGTAGAGGGGTTATTCCAGGTGTAATGAAGCTAGCCCAACCACTTAGTTTTAAACAAAACACAATTTATTTTCAAGATTCCCAGATGAAACACAAACAACAGAAAACAGAATATAGAATAACCTAACCTATCCAAAAACCCAACAGATTATCGCAATTTAACGATGCTGTTTCAAGTACTTGCAACAATCCCTATAAATACCCCTTGGTAATAAATGAAAAGTCAAATACCGCTTCTGGCAGGAGAGAGATGTCAGAGAGATTCAACATGGAACACCTCCTTACATGTAACAGTTTCTTTGACCAGCAGCTTCAAATACTGACTGACTGCTTTCTCTGAGAATCCAGCCTGCTGAAAACCAAACCAAACCAGAGAAAAGCTGAGCTGGGAGAACTGCCCAGTCCCCTTTCATTACACAAGTGGTTTTTTTTTTAAGTTAAAAGCTTCTTCAAGTTGATCAAGCCAGACATTTCAGACATGTCATGAAACACCTTTGTAAAAAACCACGGACAACGCACCGTTGTTACGAAGCTGCATCATCACAATTGCACACATTGTTATTGTCCCAAACTGCTCAAATCCAGCAGTCTTTCAGCTTTGTATGAAGCTCATGTGCTGAAATAAAAGAGGCTTGCAAAATGTAGGACAGTATTTTCCCTTTCTTCCACAACCTCAAACAGATTTCATGAGTCACATCCCAGTTCTTTAATGGCAATGACAATCTTATACTGCTCATTGTTTATTTAATGAAGTGTAACAGGCTATAATCTTATCCATGCTTGTGAGAAATTGTTAAAATCATTTGAATGGAAACTACATTAAATACAAATTTCACCGAATTATGATACTTGTTTTATCTATGACAATCTGTAACTTTAAGAGATTATTTTGTTCTGGTTTCTTCCAAGAAAGAGATTGAACTGGCTACTGAATGAGCTGGCTACTGAAGACAACTTGAATGAACAGCTTGGGAGGATTGAGCTTTTTTTAACTGCCAGAAGGTGGGTGACCAGCTCTCACAGAGTAGAATTGCAGCGTTTTGATTTTTCAATATCTTTTCGGATCTCAACAGAGTTGTAGCCTTCAGTAAATACCTCTCTCTCCTTCTGAATTTTCTCTTCATTTTTTTTTCTTCCTTCTGGATTGGAGAACTGCATGTGAGAGTCTGTCTGAATATTCTTTTTTGCCAACTGGTCTGTTTATGGAATGTGATGATAGGAAGGATAAGTTAATTAATAATCACAGTGTCTACTATTTTATTAACTTTCCAACAGAGTTAACATATTGTAAATTCCCCTTTCTTTGGTTGTATTTTATTTGCAGTTTTGAAATAAATTGTGTTTTATATAATATGAGTAGTTTCACCAGTCACATTACATCTGAAGCAGACACTTCTTATTTGCCATTAAAAATAAGAAAATGTTATGGACTAGACTACCTTATCAACATATTTTGAGGGGGTCTAGTCTGATCCATAACTTAAGACCATGAGACACAGGATAAAGTCGGCTATTATGGGAAACAAGTGTATGCTGGGAGACTTGGCCAAAACATGTTTGCTGACAGAACATCCTGTGTTTTCTGTGTATAATGAGAACATTAGCAAAATTAACTGCAGGCAGAAAACATCTGCTATGCAAGGTAATGGACAGTGCTGTGCTCAGCTTAGAGAGAACCTAGATTCTGCAGGTATTGTAAGAAACCCTTCCTGTTATTGAAAACTGACCACACCTCTTTCATTGTATTAGTATTTTAAAAGAAAGACTTAAAAGCATTCTCAAATAGGCACTTCAGACATATCAGAACCTCTGCTTTTATGACCCCTTTTGAAAAAAGGGACAGCATAACCTTGTTAAAGGAGCAGCATCATCACAATGTACAATCAGCAATTGTCTGTTCCTGTCATTTGACACAGTGGAGCTGCCTCTAAAATGTCTTTTCAATCAAAATCAATTTCCTGAGATTCCCACATTTAGAAGAAATGAGCAAAAAGTTTTTTTTTGGAATTTAAAGAAGAAACAGACTCTGGTGTAACACCGTTTTAGCAATTGGACAGCACTTATGTTTTGAAGCAGCGGCATGATACTGACATTTTGTAGATAATGTAGTATGATTATTCCTTTATATTTCCATCTAATGATGAGGGTCATAATTACCTTTCTTGTATAAACTCCCTTCCACCGTTACAAGAGAAATGCAGAGAGCAAAGACACCCACTCTATGTCGCCTTGAGAGCAGGTACGGCCTGTTCAAAATTCTCACCAGGATTGTTTGTTCCCTGAGGCTTTTCAGGACAGTTCAGTCATTCCACACAGACATGAAGAGCATTGTTTAGCTTGACAGCTCTTCTTTGAAGGCCTTCAGCATTTGCAGCGGTGTGAGGCAGGGTTGTGTGCACACCCCCACCCTGTCTGGCATCTTCTTCACGTCTTTGGAACATCAGTTGATGGTGTCTACCTCCACACCAGATCAGATGGGAGGCTGTTCAGGCTGTCCCTGCTGAGGGCGAAAGCCAAGGTTCGTGAAGTACTCATCAGGGACACGTTGTTGGCAGACGACACGGCACTGACAACACATTCAGAAGAGCAACTGCAATGCCTCATGAACAGCTTTTCAAGAGCCTGCCAGGACTTCAGCTTGACCATCAGCCTGAAGAAGACCAACGTGTTGGGTCAAGGCGTTGATCATCCCCCAGCCATTACCATCAACAACTATGAGCTGGAGGTATCCACGAGTTTACACACCTTGGCTCCACCATCACAGACAGTCTCTCCCTAGACTCTGAAATCAACTAGGTAAAAACAATGACTGCAAATGCTGGAAACCAGATTCTAGATTAGACTGGTGCTGGAAAAGCACAGCAGTTCAGGCAGCATCCGAGGACCAGGAAAATCGACGTTTCGGGCAAAAGCCCTTCATCAGGAATAGAGGCAGGGAGCCTGAAGGGTGGAGAGATAAATGAGAGGAGGGTGGGGATGGGGAGAAAGTAGCATAGAGTATAATAGATGAGTGGGGGTGGGGATGGAGGTGATAGGTCAGGGAGGAGGGTGGGGAATGGTAACAAAGAATACAATGGGTGAATGGGGGTGGGGATGAAGGTGATAGGTCAGAGAGGAGGGTGGAGTGGATAGGTGGAAAGGAAGATAGGCAGGTAGGACAGGTCATGGGGACAGTGCTGAGCTGGAAGTTTGGAACTGGGGTGAGGTGGGGGAAGGGGAAATGAGGAAACTGGTGAAGTCCACATTGATGCCCTGGGGTTGAACTCTAATCGAGAATCTGAAATCAACAGTCAGATTGGATGATGCTCAACATTCGCCAGGCAAAGAAAGTCTGAGAGAACAGAAAGCTAACGACGCACACCAAAGTTGCAGTCTACAGGGCCTGCATCCTCAGCACACTGCTTTACAGCAGCAAGACCAGGAACAGCTACCCCAGACGAGAGTGGCATCTCAGTGGCTTCCATCTTTGCAGCCTGAAACGCATCCTGGAAATCAAGTGGACTGACTGAGTCACCAACAATGAGGTCCTGGCCCGTACCCAGAAACCCAGCCTCTTCACCCTGCTCCAACAGTGCTGGCTGGGCCACGTACACCACATGCCAGACAGGAGGATCCCGAAAGACCTGCTGAACAGGGAACTGACCTCCGACAAGAGAGTACAAGGACGGCCCCATCTTTGTGTCAAAGATGTCTGCAAGAGAGACATGAAGTCACTGAACATGAATGTTGAGAGATTGGAGGATATTGCAAGTGATCGCTCTCACTGGAAGCTGGAATTATGCAGAGGTCTAAAAAGAGGAGAAGCTGAGGCCTGCTACTGAAAAAAACAGCAGCAAGACAACACCAGAGGACAGCGGCTTCAAGTGCAGTTGCTGCACCTGAGACTGCCACTCCCGTATGGGAATCTAATGCCACAACAGACACTGCTCTACTAACAAAAATTGAAGCAAGACTTCCCAGGCTCAAATCCATGGTCTTGTGAGACTAACAGATGCCACCATCAGAGTATTGGAAACTTACTAATGTGACACCCTTATTCAAGAAAGGAGATAGACCTAAAGTTGGAAACTATAGACCAGTGAGTGTGATCTCTCAGTGGGGAAGTTCCTGGAATCAACGCTAAAAGAGGTGATATCTGAACACTTGGCAAAACAAAAATAAATTCATAGTTCTGTGATGGGGAGGTCATGTTTTACAAACCTACTCAAGTTCTCTGGGGATGTACCCAGCATGTAGATAATGAGGACCCAGCGGATGTGATATATCTCAACTTCCAGAAGACATTTGACAAGGTGCTGCATGGCAGACTGATCCAGAAGGTTACATCCGAGAGGGCAAAGGATCCAGATCTATAGGGCATGGGTTTAGAGTGAGAGGGGAAAGATATAAAAGGTACATAAAGGGCAATATTTTTACACAGAGGATGGTGCGTGTGTGGAATCAACTACCAGAGGAAGTGGTGGAGGCTGGTACAATTACAGCAGTTAAAAGACAACTGGATGGGTATATGAATAGGAAGCGTTTGGAGGAATATGGGCCAGGTGCTGGCAAATGGGACTAGATTAGGTTAAGAAATCTAATTAGCATGGACGAGTTGGACCGAAGGGTGTTGTTTTGTTCAATACATAAGCATTATCGAGTTTACTTTTCCAATCCATGAGCAAAAGAGATTTTAGTGTCTGTTTAATGTCAGACCATGAGGACAATATTGCATATTTTCTCAGTCATATCTGAATATAATTATGCCCTGTAATGGTAACAACTTTCTCTCTTCCTTCAATACAGTTCAATTACAGAGGACTGTTAACACACACACACGCGCACACACACACACAATGCATTACATTGTTGAAGAATACCAGTAATGTTTTAAACAATTAGAATGATAACTGGAACAAAGGATTTAGATAACACAAATATCAGCGAAATTGGCCTTATTCTTCCTGGAGCAGAAAAGACTAAGAAGTGAACTTACCGAAGTGATCAAAATTACAGGATAAACAAACTTTACATTACAGTAACTAGGAGCTCCAAGTTCAAAATTGTCAGCATAAGACCCAGGATTGAGATGAGGAGAAATGTCTTTACACAGAGAGTTGTTAGGATTTAGAATGTCCTGCTTGGGAGAGGTGTGGAAGTGGATTCAAAAGAGAAATGGATATATATTTGAAAATGTGAATTTAATGGGCTCTGGTGATAGGGCTAGCCAAAGGGGTGCACTGAGTAGGCATTGCAGGAGGCAATGCATACACTGTGGCCCAATGGCATCCTTCTGTACTTTAAAGTTCTATTCTCTACCTCGTACAAATGATAATAAAATCCATTATCCAAGTATCTCCCACTGTAAATAATGGCAAATATCTGGTGAGTCAGAAACAACTGAAATGCAAGAACACAAGGTCAGTTTTATTAGGAAGTCTCATTATGAATCAGAACATGAATATTTTAAATTTTGTATCCCAATGACCAAAATAAATATTTAATATTTTCTTGGCGCAAACTCTGAAAAACTCTGACTTTCACTGAAATTAACATATATTTATCATTGTTTAATAATCACACAACACGTTAAATATCATTCATTCTCAACATTGTGGGTGGCACGGTGGCACAGTGGTTAGCACTGCTGCCTCACAGCACCAGAGACCTGGGTGCAATTCCCACCTCAGGCGACTGACTGTGTGGAGTTTGCACAATCTCCCTGTGTCTGCGTGGATTTGCTCCGGTTTCCTCCCACAATCCAAAAATGTGCCGGTTAGGTGATTTGGCCATGCTAAATTGCCCGTAGTGTTCGGTGAAGGGGTAAATGTAGAGGGGTGGGTTGCGGGTCGGTGTGGACTTGTTGGGCCGAAGGGCCTATTTCCACACTGTAAGTAATCTAATCTAAAAAAAAGTTCAAGTTATTGTCCTGTACAATTTAATCATACAAATCATTTATTTTGGTTAATAGTCAAAGTTTGTGTTGACTTATTGCCATTTCTAAATTGTCGGCAAAAAGCTGAAGCCTGTACAATCCAGTGAGAAATTGAATTGATTGATTATATTCAAATGTCAAAAAATGCTTACACTATTTGATTGTTCAATGGTTTGCTCATTGTGAACATGTAATCGTTCAGAGGCCAACCACTTTGGAATGTTACAGAAACAATGAATCCTGACATTGAATATATAATTGTGATCACCACAACAGTCAGACAACACATTCTTTGTTTAGTATAAAATAAAACGTATGTTCTTTATTTTTGTAACATAAAGTGTTGACATGAGTTTACATTTTAATTCCATAAATATTGTAACAACCTAATTGTTCTCAGATATAATGCAATTGTTGCTCAGTGTAATAGTCAGAGTTTGCATCTTAGTATTGTCTCATTCATAAAACATTGTAAACATCTGATTATTGCTCAGAAAAGTAAACTCATCATCTTGCATTCATGCATACATTGAAAATAGAATTCCAAAAGTCCTGAATTCAGATACATTGCGACTAACCTCACAGCTGCCTGCGATACTTTGTGATACACTGTCCCACTCGTAAATCTGTCCAGAGAGCTTCCAACACAGGTCAGTGCAGTCATTTAAACATTCTTTAACAGCAAATAATTGGGGTTCACCTTGGATAAGGCGAAAACTAGCCAACAGATTATCACTGGTCTCAGTGTAGATACAAATGCTGTCCAAATTAGATACCAATGACTGGTCAGCATTGGTATTTAATTTCTTCCTTTCTAATACCCTTTCTTCCAAATTCAACTTCAGTCAGAGACTGCTCCAGGGAGTAGATGAATAGACATGTTGTGCCATGATCACACCACGAAAGTTACATATGTTGATAATATCTGGTCTGCATCCCTGACTCCATATGTCGGCACCCTGGACTTCTGCTGGCAGCTCATTCTATATGTGTACCCCCCTCTGTATAAAAACATTGCCCCACAGGTTCCCTTTTATTCTTTCCCCTCTAAGCTTAAAATTATGTTCTCTTGTCATTGATTCTCCAACCCTTGAAAAAAGACTGAGTGCATTCACCCTATCCATGCCTCTCATGATCTCAGACACTTCTATAAGAGCCTCTTCAGTCTCCTATGCTCTAAAAAAAAGTCCTGGCTTTTCCAACCTTTCCCTATAACTCAGACCATTGATCCCTGGCAAATTTCTAGTAAATGTCTTCTGCACACTTTCCATTTTAATAGCATCCTTCCTGTAGCAAGATGACCAAAACTGAAAACAATACTCCAAGTACGGCCTCACCAACGTCCTGTACAACTGCAACATAACTTCCCAACTTCTATAATCAACCCCCTGTCCGATGAAGGCCAGTGTGCTGGAAGCCTCCTTCATTGACCTGTCTATCTGTGACTGCACTTTCAGAGAACCTTGCACCTGAACTCCATGGTCCCTCTGTTCCACTATACTACTTAAGGCCCTACCATTCACTATGAAAGTTCTATCTTGATTTGATTTTCCAAAATGCTAAACTTCACACTTATCTATACTAAACTCCATTTGTCATTTCTCAGCCAACTTCCCAACTAATCATGGTCCTGCTGCAATTTATGATTGCTCTTTTACATGGTTGGATCAGTTGAACTTCTGGTCAATTGTAATACACACAGCATTTGTCACTGGAAGTTGAGTGTGCCACTAAATATCAAGGGAAGGCTTTTGAATTCTCTCTTGGTGGAGCCAGTGACTGCCTGACTATATTGAAGAATTAGCGCTGAAAATGTGTAACTGGAAAAGCGCAGCAGGTCAGGCAGAATCCAGGGAACTGGAGAATCGACGTTTCGGGCATAAGCCCTTCTTCAGCAACACATTTTCAGCTCTGATCTCCAGCATCTGCAGACCTCACTTTCTCCTCCTATATTGAAGAATTATTCTTGTTAGCTGCTCATCAGCTCATCCTGAATGGTGTCCACATATTTTGGAATAGAGATACAAATTGCTGCAGTACCTTAGGATTGTGAAATAGTACTGAGGAAAATGTTTGAGCTCAGTTGGGTTGCTGATATTTTCCTGCCCCACTTAATATGGTCTGTTAGTTTGTGAGCATTAACAATCCTGGCTGAAACATATACATTCTCTTTGAAAACACACCTTAGAGTCACAAGAACATGGAACTGGATCATGGAAACACTCAACAAGACCATTGGGTAGGCTGGGAGGTGGGTGTGTTAACAACCGGCAGGAAAACTAACCAGTTCTCAAAATGAGTTACTATGAAGAGGGAGGTTTTGCTTCTTGAAGGAAAAGGTATATCTGTGTTATTGGTGTACTTAAAATAATACTTGCAAACAGCTGGAATAATATTGGTGCTATTGTGATATGATACGTGCACTAAGTGTATGAATTTTCCTGCATGTTCTCGGAGATTGAACCAGAGGGGTACTAATATCCTAGTTAGGAAATTTGCTGGTGCTATTCGGGTGGGTTTAAATGAGCTCAGAGCTGAAAATGTGTTGCTGGTAAAGCACAGCAGGTCAGGCAGCATCCAGGGAACAGGAGAATCGACGTTTCGGGCATAAGCCCTTCTTCAGGAATGCCCAAAACGTCGATTCTCCTGTTCCCTGGATGCTGCCTGACCTGCTGTGCTTTACCAGCAACACATTTTCAGCTCTGATCTCCAGCATCTGCACACCTCACTTTCTCCTTTAAATGAGCTCAGCAAGGGGATGGGAACCAGAGGTGTAGCTGCAGTGCACAGGAGGATGAGAGTAGGAAGGACAGGGACAGGATTTCATGGTCACAGGAATGTGCTGGCAGACAGAAGCTGGTTTGAAGTGTGTCTAATTTATCGCCAGAAGTATCCGAAATAAGACAGGTGAGCTTGCAGCATGGTTAGGTACCTGGGACTTCGATGTTGTGGCCATTTCGGAGACATGCATAGAGCAGGGTGAGGAATGGATGTTGCAGGTTCCAGGGTATAGATCTTTCATTAAGAACAGGTAAGGCGGTAAAGGAGGGGGAGGTGTGGCCTTGTTAGTCAAGGATGGCATAACAGTGGTTGAGAGAACTTTTGATGAGGACTCATTGACTGAGGTAGTGTGGGCTGAGGTTAGAAACAGGAGAGAAGAGGTCACACTGCTTGGAGTATTTTTATAGGCCTCCGCAGGGTTCCAGGGAGGTGGAAGAGAGGATTAGCAACATTATTCTGGGTAGGAGTGAAATGAACAGGGTGGTCAAATATGGGGGACTTTAACTTCCCCAACATTGACTGGAAATGCTATAATTCTAGTGTGTCGGATGGATCAGTTTGTGTCCAATGTGTACAGGAGGGTTTCCTGACACAGTATGTCGAAGGGCAAACAAGAGGGGAGGCCACACTGGATCTGGTGCGTGGTAATGAACCAGGCCAGGTGTTTGAATTAGTTGTAGGTGAGCACTTTGGAGAGAGTGACCATAATTCAGTTATGTTTAATTTAGCGATGGAAAGGGATAGGTACATGTCACAGGTCAAGAGTTATCAATGGGGCAAGGGCAATTATAATGCGATTAGGCAAGAGTTATCGATGGTCTAGATTAGGATTCCTGATGAAGGGCTTTTGCCCGAAACATCGATTTTCCTTATCCTCGGATGCTGCCTGACCTGCTGTGGTTTTCCAGCACCACTCTAATCTAGACTCTGGTTTCCAGCATCTGCAGTCAGTGTTGATGAGGTGAGATGGTTCAGATGAGACGATGGAGAGTTACAGATCAGCTAGGAAGGATTTAAAGAGAGAGTTAAGAAGAGCAAAGAGAGGACATGAGCAATCTTTAGCAAATAGAATAAAGGAGAACCCTAAAGCTTTCTATAGGTAAAAGGATGACGAGGGTAGGAATAGGGCCAGTCAAAGACAGAAGTGGGAAGTTGAGTGTGGACCCTGTGGAGATCGGAGAGGTGCTAAATGAACATTTCTCATTGGTTTTCACTCAGGAAAAGGAGAATATTGTAGAGGAGAAGAATGAGGTACGAGATATTAGACTAGAAAGGATCGAGGTTAGTTACGAACAGGTGTTATCAATTCTAGAAGGAGTGAAAGTAGACAAGTCCCCTGGGCCAGATAGGATTTATCCGAGGATTCTCTGGGAAGCTCGGGAGGAGATAGCAGAGCCTTTGGCTTTGATACTTGAGTCATCATTGTCAACAAAATTAGTACCAGAGGACTGGAGGATTGCAAATGTTGTGCCCTTGTTCAAGAAGGGCGACAAATATGACCCAGGTAATTATAGACCAGTGAGCCTTACTTCTGTTGTAGGAAAGGTTTTGGAAAGGATTATAAGAGATAAGATTTATAATCATCTTGCAAACAACAATTTGATTGCAGATAGACAACCTGGTTTCGTCAAGGGCAGGTCGTGTCTCACAAACCTCATTGAGTTTTTTGAGAAGGTGACCAAGCATGTAGATGAGGGTAGGGCAGTTGACGTAGTATACATGGACTTCAGTAAAGCCTTTCATAAGGTTCCACATGGTTGGCTATTGGAGAAAATGCGGAGGCATGGGATTGAGGGTGATATAGCAGTTTGGATTAGAAACTGGCTTTCTGAAAGAAGGCAACGAGTGGTGGTTGATGGAAAATATTCAGCCTGGAGTCCGATTACTAGTGGTGAGACACAAGGATCTGTTTTGGGACCACTGCTGTTTGTCATTTTTATAAATGACTCAGACGCAGGCATAGGTGGATGTATTAATACATTTGCAGACGACACTAAAGTTGGTGGAGTAGTGGACAATTTGGAAGAATGTTACAGGTTGCAGGGGGACTTGGATAAACTGCAGAATTGGGCTGAGAGGTGGAAAATGGAGTTCAATGCAGCTAAGTGTGAGGTGTTACACTTTGGGAAGAATAACAGGAAGGCAGAGTACTGGGTCAATGGAAAGATTCTTGGTAGAGTGGATGTGCAGAGGGATCTTGGAGTCAATGTACATAGATTCCTGAAAGTTGCCACCCAGGTGGATAGTGCTGTTAAGAAGGCATACGGTGTGTTAGGTTTCATTGGTAGAGTGTTTGAGTTCCGGAACTGCATGCTGCATCTATACAAAACGCTGGTGCGGCCATACTTGGAATATTGTGTACAGTTCTAATAGCCATATTTCAGGAAGGATGTGAAAGCATTGGAAAAGGTGCAGAGGAGATTTACCAGGATGTTGCCTGGTTTGGAGGGGATATCTTATGAGGAAAGGTTGAGAGACTTGGTCTTTTCTCATTGGAAAGAAGAAGGCTAAGAGGGGATTTGATAGAGACATACAAGATGATCAGAGGATTAGATAGGGTAGACAGTGAACGTCTTTTTCCTGGGATGATGATGTCAGCTTGTACGAGGGGGCATAACTACAAATTGAGGGGTAATAGATTTAAAACAAATGTCAGAGGTAGGTTCTTTACTCAGAACCTACACTAAGGGTGTGGAATGTCTTGCCTGCCAATGTAGTCAACTCAGCCACAATAGGGAGATTTAAACAATCCTTAGATAAGCACATGGATGATTTTTGGATATTGTAGGGGGACGAGCTGAGAATAGTTCACAGGTCGGCGCAACATCGAGGGCTAAAGGGCTTGTTCTGCGCTGTATTGTTCTATGTTCTATGGTGGGTCTGTCCGAGATGAGTTAGTGCTGATACTTCATGAGATGACATTTTTCAATATCGACACTTATTGAGCACAATCGATGGAATAAACCAGATGCGATTGGTCAGAGTTTCGGAATAAACGAGAGGTTTTGTGTCTGCCACCACCTAGAATCATACAACAAAGATATGTCTCATCGTGTCTGCACAGCCCAGTGCTCTTCCAGGTGTTTTTAAAAGTCTCTGAGGTTACCTGCCTCATCCACCTTCCTAGGCAGTGCATTGCAGACACATAGCATCTTTTGGGTTCAAACAGATTCCACAAATCCTCTCTCAACTCTTGCTTTTTACTTTGAAAATGTGTTCCTGACCCTTTGACAGCTGCTGCCTATACCTTGTCCATACCACTCACACTCTAATGCACCTCTGTCAAGGTCCCCACTCAACCTTCTCTGCCATAATGAAAAACCAAGCAAATCTAGCCCCACTTCACAGTTTGAGTACTCTCTTGTCTTGTTATTTCCGAAGTGCATCACCTCACATTTCTCCGTTTTAAATTCCATCGTCCAATGATCAGACTATCTGAACAATCCGTTTATGACCTTACATGACACTTTCCACTTTACTGTGAACCACCTCGCTAATCTTTCTGTCATTACAAAGTCATTTATTATTTCCCCCCAAACACATCGCCCACATTCTCATCATTATCATTTGTGAATATCAGAAATAAATCTTTGTTTTAGAGAACATAGAACATTGAAAAATACAATGCAGAACAGGCCCTTCAGCCCTCGATGTTGCACTGACCTGTGAACTATTCTCAGTTCGTCCCCCATACTAGATTAGATTAGATTACTTACAGTGTGGAAACAGGCCCTTCGGCCCAACAAGTCCACACCAACCCGCCGAAGCGCACCCACCCAGACCCATTGCCCTACATTTACCCCTGCACCTAACACTACAGGCAATTTAGCGTGGCCAATTCACCTAACCTGCACATTTTTTGGAGTGTGGGAGGAAACCGGAGCACCCGGAGGAAACCCACGCAGACACGGGGAGAATGTGCAAACTCCACACAGTCGGTCGCCTGAGGCGGGAATTGAACCCGGGTCTCTGGCGCTGTGAGGCAGCAGTGCTAACCACTGTGCCACCGTGCCGCCCACTAATCCATCCCATGGATGATACTATCCCATCATCATCCATGTTTTCTTCATGTTCTGCAGACGTTATTCACAGAAGAAGAATTGAGAAGTCCAAGTCTCTTGTTGTCCTTATTTTGGTGAATTTACAGAGTGATGCTGTCCAGGTCTTTAATGAGACAGCCACAAATAGTATCTTAGACAAGGGGCTGAACTCTCCTTTTACACTCTGCCCCTCTGTATGTCTTATTCATAAGGGCTTGTGTATCATTATTGTTGGATTAGATTTTGACACCTTGCACTGCAATATTTGCATTGTATGCAAATTAGAGCATATTCTTTGTAACATTCCCCGCAATACTCAGGGTTTTTCTTAGCTGCAGTATGGGCACAGACTCATTCATCAAATTTGTTCGAAAGACCTAGAGTGATGCGGATAATGATTCAATTAAATTCTCGAATATAGACACAAAGTAGGACAGCAAATCATCTCATGTCTGTGCCAAAACAACATAAGCAGCAAGTGATAGAGCTAAGAGATCCCACAACCAATGAATCAGATAACTCTGCAGTCCTGGCACATCCAGTTACGAATGGTGGACGGTCAAACAACTCATTGAAGAAGGAGGGTCTTCAAATATCCCTATTCTCTATGATAGAAGAGCCCAGCACATCAGTGCAAAAGGTTAAAGCCTTCCCAGCCATCTTCAGCCAGAATTGCCGAGTGGCTGATTCATCTCGGCTTCCTCCGGGGCTCTGCAGCACTATAGATACCAGTCTTCAGCCAATTCAATTCACTCCAGGTGATGTCAAGAAACGATTCAAGACACTGAATACTGCTCAGGCTATCGGTTCTGATATCATTCCATCAATGGTATTGACTACTTCTGTGCCAGAACTTAATGCTCCCAAAACCAAGCTGTTTCAGTACAGTTACTACAATGGAATGTACCCAACAATGTGGAAAATTGCCCAAGTATGTCCTGGACATAAAAAGCAGGACAAATCCAAATATGCCAATTGTTGTCCCATCAGTCTACAGTCATACGGTTATCGAGTCATTGAGATGTACAGCACAGAAACAGACCCTTCTGTCCAACTCATCATTGCCAACCAGATATCCCAATTTAATCTAGTCCCACTTGCTAGCACCAGACCCATATCTTTCCAAGCCCTTCCTATTCATATACCCATCCAAATGCCTCTTAAATGTTGCAATTGTACCAGCCTCCACCACATCCTCTGGCAGCTCATTCCATACACCTACCACCGTCTGCGTGAAAAAGTAGCCCCTTAGGTCTCTTTTATATCTTACCCCTCTCACCCTAAATCTATGCCCTCTAATTCTGGACTTCCCCACCCCAGGGAAAAGACATTGTCTATTTACCCTATCCATGTACCTCATGATTTTATAAATATCCATAAGGTCTCCCCTCAGCCTCTGACACTCCAGGGAAAACAGCCCCAGCCTTTTCAACCTTTTTCTTTCGCTCAAATCTTCCAACACAGGCAACATCCTTGTAAATTTTTTTCTGAACCCTTTCTGGAAGGTGTCATTAATAGTGCTATCAAGCAGCACCTGCTCAGGGATGGCCAGTTTGAATCCCACCAGGGTCACTCAACTCCTGACCTCATTATAGTCTTGGTTCAACATGGACATAAGAGCTTAATTCCAGAGGTGACATGAGAGTGATATCCCCTGACATCAAGGCTACATTCGACTAACTGTGGCATCAGGGAGCCCGAGCAAAACTGGAATCAAAGAGTATCAGAGGGCAAATTTGCTGGCATTTGGAATCACACCTAACAAATAGGAAGATGATCCTGCTTTTTCGAGGTAAGTCATCTCAGCTCCAGGACATCTCTGTACGAGTTCATCAAGTTAGTGTCTGAAACCCAACCATCTTCAGCAGCTTCATCAATGACCTTCCCTCCATCATAAGCTCAGAAGTGGGGATGTTCACCGATGATTGTGCTATGTTCAGCACCATTCAGGACTCCCCTGACACTGAAGAAGTTCATGTTCAAGTGCAATTAGATCTGGACTGTATACAGGCTTGGGCTGATAAATGACAAGTAGTGCCTGCATCACACACAAATGCCAGGCTATAACCATCACCAGGACTAGACAATCTAACTACCACCCCATGATGTTCAATGGTGCTACTATGACTGAATCCCTCACTATCAACAACCTGGGAGTTATCATTGACCGGAAACCCAACTGGACTCACTACAGAAAGAAGAGCAGACTGGATTCTAGGATTACTGCAGCCAGTAACTCACCTCCCGACTTCCACAAGCCTGTCAACCGTGGGCGGCACGGTGGCACAGTGGGCGGCACGGTGGCACAGTGGGCGGCACGGTGGCACAGTGGTTAGCACTGCTGCCTCACAGCGCCTGAGACCCGGGTTCAATTCCCGCCTCAGGCAACTGACTGTGTGGAGTTTGCACGTTCTCCCCGTGTCTGCGTGGGTTTCCTCCGGGTGCTCTGGTTTCCTCCCACAGTCCAAAAGATGTGCAGGGTCAGGTGAATTGGCCATGCTAAATTGCCCGTAGTGTTAGGTAAGGGGTAAATGTAGGGGTATGGGTGAGTTTCGCTTCGGCGGGTCGGTGTGGACTTGTTGGGCCGAAGGGCCTGTTTCCACACTGTAATGTAATCTAATCGTAATCTAATCTATAAGGAATGAGTCAGGAGTGTGATGAAATATTCCTATTTGCCTGAATGACTGTAGCTCTAACAATACTCAAGAAGCTCAACACCATCCAGGACAAGCAGCCCACTTGGTTGGCATTACATCCACATTCCCTCCACCATCAACGTTCAGGAGCAGAAGTGTGTACCATCAAGAAGATGCATTGCAAACATTCAGCAAAGGGGGCATAGCTTTAAATTAAGGGGGGGTAGGTATAGGACAGATGTTAGGGGTAGGTTCTTTACTCAGCGAGTCGTGAGTTCATGGAATGCCCTGCCAGTAGCAGTGATGGACTCTCCCTCATTATGGGCATTTAAGCGGGCATTGGATAGGCATATGGAGGATAGTGGGCTAGTGTAGGTTAGGTGGGCTTGGATCGGCGCAACATCGAGGGCTGAAGGGCCTGTACTGCGCTGTATTCTTCTATGTTCTATGTTCTATGTTCTATGTTCAAACATCCTCAAACACCAACTTCCAAATCTATGATACTTCTATCTGGAAGGACAAGGACAGCAGTGACTTGGGAACACCACCAGCTTCAAGATCTCCTCCAATTCTCATGCCATCCTGACTTGTAAATATATCACCATCCCTTCACTGTTGCTAGGTTAAAGTCAATACCATTGTGGGTCAACTCACAACAGATAGACTGCAGCAGTTCAAGAAGACAGCTCATCACCACCTTCTCTAGATCAACTGGAGACGGGCAATAAATGCTGGCCCAGCCAATGACGCACACATTCTACAAATGAGTAAAGAAAAAAAAATCTTGAATTTGAAGGAAATTAAGCAAAAGCTCACTGTTGTTTACATTGTGAAAAATTGTTGAGACATGGAACTTGATGGGGTGGGGAGGGGGCACATTGACCCCACGTTAAGGAATCACAGTGATGCAGTAAATGTCAAATATGAAAAAGAATCAAGTGTCATAACAAATACTAGGAAGAAAAATCTTTCGTTAATTTTCATTGGAAACCAGATATTAATTTTCCTGAATGTATGATCACCCAAACACACACACATTTTCTCGTCCGTAATAGTTCATCTGCCTCTATTCCTTCCTCCTCTTTCCATGCACTCCCACTTCTCTTACACTGACCCTTCTGCTGCTACGTACCCTTCCACTGGCCATCTCCCTCCTCACTGCTCTTTTTCTCCTCCCAAAGTATGTCACACCACTTCCCTGTTGCTCCCACTACCCCTGACTCTCCCTTGCTGCTCTCTGGCTAGGGTAATGGAAGTTGCTGAATTCTGTGTTGCTGTTGGTCATCAATAAATGGTGAAATTGGAATGATCATAGTCCAAAGGACCAGTCAGTAGTGTGTGTTTGCCACTGCCTGATTCACCGGCATTGGAATGGTTTTGTACCTCATGGTACCGAGTGGAGCTTATTTCCTTCTTTCTGTCCCAGCACTTAATCAAACAGCCTCATTAAAAAAAGGACAAATGTCTCCTGACAGAATCAGAAGTCCATGCATCAATTTTATTTTCATTTTGTGGGGACAGTGAGCGCATTGTTCAAACAAACCATGTTCTGCCCTTTTGCTCTTCATTGTTTCAACTGATGCTCCAAGGGGAGATCAGAGTTCCTTCCCTTGCCATCAAAGTAGTACTTGACTGAATATATCAAGGACCCTGAGCAAAACTGTGTGAATTGGAAACAAGTCTGCACTGGTAATGTTCTTGACTGAACAATGGGAAAACCAAACTATAAAAGTTATCTTCTAAGTCACATGCCATTGTGACTCGGGGCAAATTTGCTGTTCATTGTCTTTGTCAAAAGTCTTTGAGTCCCCTTCCAAAAAGCTCTGTGCGTGTATCTGCACAACTTGGACAAAAGAGAATAAAGAAGGCAACTCTCTGTCGCTTTCTCCGGAGCTATTGGTACCTTCTAATAACCAATGGATGAGTATGCCCTGTTAAAAATTAGAAGATAGTTTGTTTTCACAATTTAATCTAAAGTCTCAGAAAAGTCAGACTTGTTGGGTCCGTATGACCCCAGCAATATCGGGCGCACGACATGACATTAAGGTGATGATTCCTGTAGTTTTCAATCAGTTCCTTTCAGAAGATAGATCATGCTGTGCTCAACAATTTCATGGCAATTTATCACAACTGAATATGTCATCGATATTTTCAGAACTTGTAAATCATAGAAAGTTTTAATGTCCATAACCAAATACTCGAGTTAAAATTCACACAACACCAGGTTATAGTCCAACAGGTTTATTTGGACTATAACCTGGTGTTGTGTGATTTTTAACTTTGTACACCCCAGTCCAACACCAGCATCTCCAAATTACAAATACTCGAGAGTCAACTGCAATGTCAGCTTCCCTGTCACAGTCCAGAAAGAAAGGAAAATTGAGAGTACTGGAGAGACACTCAGCAGGTCTGGCAGCATCTGAGTAGAGAGAAACAGAATGAACCTTTTAGAGCCCAACATGAATTTTTCAGAACAGGTCCATATCAGACTCAAGTTTTTACCTCAGTTCTCTCTCCAGATGACGTCTCATCAGCCATTTTCTGTCTATATGTCAGATTTCCATGATGCCTTGTATTTTGCTTTCCTTGATGGATCTAGGTGTTGAACATGGTTATATTTGGCTAATATGATTCAACTGCTTAAATTGTGTCATGCCATTGACACTGGAGTCTGTTTCTGCTTTAAATTCCAAAAAAAATTGTTAATATCCTCCTAAATGTGCAAATCTCAGGAAATGGCATGAAATAAAATGACAGGAACAGACAATTGATGGTTGAACACTCTGATGATGCTGCTCCTTTAACAAGGTTATGATCTCCTTATTTTTTTCGAAAGGGGTCAAAAAGACAGAGGTTCTGATATGTCTGGTGTTCGCTATTCAAGAATGCTTTTTAAGTCTTTCTATTAAAACACTTTTACAATGAAAGGGGAGTGGCTAGAATTTGGTTTGGTTTGGTTTTAGCAAGCAATCAGTTTTGAGGCTGTTGGTCAAAGAAACAATAAAACCAAAGAATCAACAAGTCAGGGACAGAATGAATATGACATTGTCAAGCAGACAGTAAGGAAAGGGGGCAGTGCCTGTGGAGACCGGAGGGGAGTGCAATTATATTCCCCAGTCACCAGCATACAAATATCAACCTTTCTGTCAGTCAGAATGAAATATAATGCAGAGGATGGGAAGAGATTACTTCTGGGAGATCAAATGTCAATTGACAATATGGACAGGATAATATTAACTGAAAGGGATAATATTTTATATTTATGCTGTTTATTCATTTGGTGTACAGGCTGATAAAACTGTGCATATCTGCAGAGGATATTCAGAACTAAAAACAGAGACATGGTTACAAAATGTGCAGGTCAGCATGGAGATACAGGATAACAAATGTAGAAATACAGCTCTGTCTGAGCTGGTGCTGAGGTGATGGACTCAGTGACCACCACTTTTGTTGTAATCGTTATTACTAATCCCTCAGACTATTTGGCCCAGTCAGTCCACACCAACACTCCAAAGAGCATCCCAATAGACCCACTTACCACCTATTCACAGTAGTTCCCATGGCTAACCAAACTAACCCTCACATCCCTCGGCACTATGAGCAATTTAGCATTTTTGGGCTGTGGAGCACTGGGAAGGACCACATGGACACTGGAAGTATGCGAACTCCACACAGACAGTCACCTGAGATGGAATCAAACCCGTGTTCTAGGTGTTGTGAGATAGCAGTAATAATCACTGAGCTACCATGGTGCTGCCCTGACCCCACTGATCCACTGTGCAGCCCCTGTGATATGTATTAAACACTTTCAGATACTATGGAGACAAGTGTGTTCTGTGAAGGACACATAGCGATGTTATGGACCAGGACAGATCCCCTCTAAATATTTTCAAAAGGTAGCTGGAATTTAACTTTTCCAGTTGTTGTAAGCAGGTGAAAAGTGGATAGAAACATAGAAACATAGAAAAATACAGCGCAGTATAGGCCCTTTGGCCCTCGATGTTGCGCCAATCCAAGCCCACCTAATCTACACTAGTCCACTATCCTCCATATGCCTATCCAATGCCCGTTTAAATGCCCATAAAGAGGGAGAGTCCACCACTGCTACTGGCAGGGCATTCCATGAACTCACAACTCACTGAGTAAAGAACCTACCCCTAACACCTACCACCACTTAATTTAAAGCTATGCCCCCTCGTGGGCGGCACGGTGGCACAGTGGTTAGCACTGCTGCCTCGCAGCGCCAGAGATCCGGGTTCAGTTCCCGCCTCAGGCGACTGACTGTGTGGAGTTTGCACGTTCTCCCCGTGTCTGCGTGGGTTTCCTCCGGGTGCTCCGGTTTCCTCCCACAGTCCAAAGATGTGCAGGTCAGGTGAATTGGCCATGCTAAATTGCCCGTAGTGTTAGGTAAGGGGTAAATGTAGGGGTATGGGTGGGTTACGCTTCGGCGGGTCGGTGTGGACTTGTTGGGCCGAAGGGCCTGTTTCCACACTGTAAAGTAATCTAAAAATGTAATCTAAAATCTCGTAATAACTGACTCCATACGTGGAAAAAGATTCTCACTGTCGACCCTATCTAAACCCCTAATCATCTTGTACACCTCTGTCAACTCACCCCTAAACCTTCTTTTCTCCAATGAAAACAACCCCAATGCCTCAGCCTTTCCTCATACGATCTTCCTACCATACCAGGCAACATCCTGGTAAACCTCTTCTGTACCCGTTCCAGTGCCTCCACATCCTTCCTATAGTATGACGACCAAAACTGCACACAATACTCCAGATGCGGCCGCACCAGAGTCTTATACAACTGCAACATGATAATTCCATGCTGATCTTTGCTCTCTCCCTGACATTGCTCCTGTGTTTGAATAACATAAATTATCTGAAAACCCAATCAACTCTATCACAATTTCTTTGACCAAGGAGCTGTTTATGAGATGCTGCATGTATTTGGAACAGCATCATTCAGTCGCGATAGAGTCGATTGTGTTTTCAGATAAGTTATGTTATTCTGTATTCTGTTTGCTTTTGCTTTTGTGTAAATACATTCTGTTTGTTTAAAAACGAATAGTTGGGGCAGCTGTATCACTCCTGGAATATCCACCATTCACCTGCTTAAAACAGCAAGAAAAGTTAATTTGTGGGCTACCTTCTTAAAATATTTTGAGAGGGTCTGGCCTGGTCCATAACAAGTGGGAGCTATTTGCAGGATTTGTTCTATACTTCCAAAGTGGGATTAGTGTTGCTGCATTCAAAGGCAGTGCATGGTAAGTGTGAGCGTGTTTTGTTCCAGGTGTTGAATTTGGTTGGTTTAAACTGTGTTTTCTGGGGGTGCAAGAAGTGATTCTTGGGGCTTCACAAAAGGTGAACAAGGAAATGCAGCTGGAATTGGTGATCAAGCTGAAGTAAGAGCTTCCTCCTTCCATACGGAAAGGAGAGATAATTACAGAAACGGCTCAGCAATTAAATTTGCTGGAAATACTATCGGAATCTTTGGAGATGGCTAAATTCAATTGAAAATGAAGCAGCTTGATTTAGAGGCAAAGGGAAAAGAAAGAAATTAAAACAAATGAAATTGTTTGAATGACAATTAAAAGCAGATTAAGAGAAAAAAAAAGAAAGGTCCTGGCAGAACAAAACAAAAAGGATAAAATCACCTTAGCAGAAAAAAAAGGAAAAGAGAGTGAAAGAGAGCACGAAGAGAGAGAGAGAGAGACAGGGAGACAGAGAGAGAAAAGAGAGAGAAGAAAGGAAGAAAGAGAGAGAGTTTTAATTTCAGAAATAGCACTTCGACAGGAAAGTCAGCTTAAACAAATGGAGACAAAGGTAGAAGATAAGTTTAGTGAGGAAGAGAGTGAGGAGGAGCAGCTCATGGTAGCCAAGGGTCTGGTGGGGATCTGTTTAAATATATTCAATCATTGCCTAAATTTGAAGAGAAGAATGTAGAAGCCTTTTTCATCTCATTTGAAAAGCTGCGGCTATTGACCATGTGGGTTTTGTTGATCCAAACAAAACTTGCAGGTAAAGCTAGTCAGGTATTGACATTACTATCAGAGGAGCTACCTGGGGTATATGAGGAGGTGAAGAAAGCCATCTTAATTGCATATGAGCTGTGCATGAAGCCGACAGACAACATTTCAGGAATCTAAGGAGGGTTCTTGGTCAAACCTACATTGAGTTTGAAAGGATCAAACAAAATAATTCTGATAGGTGGATAGGAGCATTAAAAATAAAGCAAACCTGTGATACACTGAGAGAAGCGATTATTTTGGAGAAATTCAAAAATTCACTTCCTGAATTAGTAAGAACTCATCTGGAAGAGCATAGAACATAGAACAATACAACATAGAATAGGCCCTTCAGTCCTCGATGTTGCGCTAACCTGTGAACTAATCTAAGCCCATCACCCTATACTATCCCATCATCATCCAAGGATTTTTTAAAATCTTCCTAATGTGGCTGAGTTGACTACATGAGCAGATAGGGCATTCCACACCCTTACCACTCTCTGATTAAAGAACCTGCCTCTGACATCTGTCTTAAATCTATCACCCCTCAATTTGTAGCTATGCCCCCTCATACACGCTGATGTCATCATCCTAGGAAGAAGACTTCCACTGTCCATTCTATCTAATGCTCTGACCACCCTGTGGCATGTTATCCTTATGGTGAAGACCATAAGGATCACATGCCACAGGGTGAAAAGGAAACTCTTGAAGTAGAAAAGGTGGTTTAAAAAGCTCCGATGTTTTCACTATAATAAAGTAGGCCATGTGAAACCACAATGAAAGCACTGGGAAGCCAGATGTGGGAAAATATGATAAGCCACTGAATTGTCTTGGCGTTTTAATGGAAAGCACAGTGGAAGCTTAAAACCTGCGCCAGTATTGGAGGGCAGTTAAGAAGGAAGTGCAAAATCTTGTTAAACCATGTGCCTGGGAAGGTAAAGTTTACTTACATTGGCCAGCAACAGTATGGTGGCTCAGTGGTTAGCACTGCTGCCTCACAGATCCAGGGTCCCAGGTTCGATTCCATCATTGGGCAATGGTGCGGGGTTCCTCCGTGTGCTCTGGGTTCTTCCTACAACCTAAAAATGTGCTGATTAAGTGGATTGGCCATGTTAAATTGCCCATAGTGTTCAGGGATGTGCAGGTTAGGTGCATTAATTGGGGTTGAAAATGTGTTGCTGGAAAAGCGCAGCAGGTCAGGCAGCATCCAGGGAACAGGAGAATCGACGTTTCGGGCATAAGCCCTTCTTCAGGAATGAGGAAAGTTTGTCCAGCAGGCTAAGATAAAAGGTAGGGAGGAAGGACTTGGGGGAGGGGCGTCGGAAATGTGATAGGTGGAAAGAGGTCAAGGTGAGGGTGATAGGTCAGACTGGGGTGGGGGCAGAGAGTTCGGGAAGAAGATTGCAGGTTAGGAAGGCGGTGCTGAATTTGATGGATTTGACTGAGATAAGGTGGGAGGAGGGGAAATGGGGAAACTGGTGAAATCCGAGTTCATCCCTTGTGGTTGGAGGGTTCCTAGGCGGAAGATGAGGCGCTCTTCCTCCAACTGTTGTGTTGCTATGGTCTGGCGATGGAGGAGTCCAAAGACCTGCATGTCCTTGGTGGAGTGGGAGGGGGAATATAAATGTTGAGCCACAGGGTGGTTGGGTTGGTTGGTCCAGGTGTCCCAGAGATGTTCTTTGAAACACTCCGCAAGTAGCCGGCCTGTCTCCCCAATATAGAGGAGGCCACATCGGGTGCAAAGGATGCAATAGATGATGTGTGTGGAGGTGCAGGTGAATCTGTGGTGGATATAGAAGTTTCCTTTGGGGCCTTGGAGGGAGGTGAGGGGGGAGGTGTGGGCGCAAGTCTTTCACCTCCTGCGGTTGCAGGGGAAGGTGCTGGGAGTGGAGGTTGGGTCGGTGGGGGTTGTGGATCTGACGAGGGAGTCACGGAGGGAGTGGTCTTTACGGAATGCTGATAGGGGAGGGGAGGGAAATATATCCTTGGTGGTGGGGTCCGTTTGGAGGTGGCGGAAATGACGGCGGATGATGCGCTGTACATGGAGATTGGTGGGGTGGTAGGTGAGGACCAGTGGGGTTCTGTCCTGGTGGCGGTTGGAGGGGCGGGGCTCAAGGGCGGAGGAGCGGGAAGTGGAAGAGATGTGGTGGAGGGCATCGTCGACCACATTGGGGGGGAAATTGCGGTCCTTGAAGAAGGCCATCTGGGTTGTGCGTTTTTGGAACTGGTCCTCCTAGGAGCAGATGCGGCGGAGTCGAAGGAATTGGGAGAATGGGATGGCGTTTTTACAGGGGGCAGGATGGGAGGAAGTGTAGTCCAGGTAGCTGTGGAAGTCGGTCAGTTTGTAGTAGATGTAGCATCTGCAGACCTCACGTTCTCCGCATTAATTGGGGGTTTGATTATATTAGATTACCTACAGTTGGCCCTTCGGCCCAACTAGTCCACACCGACCCTCCGAAGTGTAACCCACACAGACCCATTATTTCCCTCTGACTCATGCACCCAATACTATTGTGGAGGGATGCATTTGAGTCGGATACTCTTCGGAGGGTCAGTGTGGATATGTTGGGCCAAAGGGTCTATTTCCACACTATAAGGAGTCTATAATACTGTGATACACTGGGTAAAGAGGTTACAGTATTAAATGATACAGGATTCTCTTAATCTTTCATGTTGAAAGATGAGGAGATATGTACCTGTGAAGGACTATTGCCAGAAAACATGCTAGGAACAGAAATTCACTGTGAGACAAGAAGCGCTCGTTGAAATAGTCTTTGGGAAATTGAGAAACAAAATTGTAAGGAGATTTGAGTTATCTGCAGGAATAATAGGGTAGTTATGGTAGGGGATTTTAACTTTCCAAACATCGATTGGGACTGCCATAGTGTTAAGGGTTTAGATGGAAAGAAATTTGTTAAGTGTGTACAAGGAAATTTTCTGATTCAGTATGTGGATGTATCTACTAGAGAAGGTGCAAAGCTTGACCTATTCTTGGGAAATAAGGCAGGGCAGGGGACCGAGGTTCTGGATTAGTGGCGCTGAAAGAGCACAGCAGTTCAGGCAGCATCCAAGGTGACTGAGGTGTCAGTGGGCAGCACTTTGGGGCCAGCAACCATAATTCTACTAGTTTTAAAATAGTGATGGAAAAGGATAGACCAGATCGAAAAGTTGAAGTTCTAAATTAGAGAAAGGCCAATTTTGATGGTGTTAGGCAAGAACTTTCAAAAGTTGATTGGGGGCAAGCTGGAAAATGGAAAGCCTTCAGAAATGAGATGATGAAAGACAATATATTCCTGTTAGGGTGAAAGGAAAGGCTGGTAGTGGTCAGGAATACTGGATGACGAGAGAAATTGAGGTTTCGGTTCAGAAACAGAAGGATGCATATGTCAGGTATACACAAGAGAGATGGAGAGAATCCTGAGAAAATTATAAAGGTAGTTGGAGTATACTTTAGAAGGAAATCAGAGGGCAAGAAGGGGACATGATCTAGCTTTGGCAATTAGGATCAATGATAATCCAAAAGGTTTTTATAAATACATTAAAGCCAAAAGGGTAACAAGGGAGAGAATGAGGCCCCTCAAAGATCAGCAAGGCAGCCTATGTGTGGAGCCACAGGAGATTGGAGAGATGCTAAACAAGTATTTTGCATCAATGTTTATGATAGAGAAGGACATGGAAGATATAAAGTGTGGAGAAATAGATGGTAACATCTTGAAAAATGTCCATATTACAGAGGAGGAGGTGTTGGATGTTCAAAGTTTGGATGAAGATTTGTAGCTCGGGTGCTTGTTGTTGTGGTTCTGTTCGCCGAGCTGGGAATGTTTGTTGTAAACGTTTCATCCCCTGTCTAGGTGACATCCTCAGTGCTTGGGAGCCTCCTGTGAAGCGCTTCTGTGGTGTTTCCTTCGACATTTATAGTGGTTTGTCTCTGCCGCTTCCGGTTGTCAGTTTCAGCTGTCCGCTGTAGTGGCCGGTATATTGGGTCCAGGTCGATGTGTTTGTTGATGGAGTTTGTGGATGAGTGCCATGCTTCTAGGAATTCCCTGGCTGTTCTTTGTTTGGCTTGCCCTATAATGGTAGTGTTGTCCCAGTCGAATTCATGTTGCTTGTCGTCTGCGTGTATGGCTAATAGGGATAGCTGGTCGTGGCGTTTCGTGGCTAGTTGATGTTCATGGATGCGGATCGTTAGCTGGGACAACACTACCATTATAGGGCAAGCCAAACAAAGAACAGCCAGGGAATTCCGAGAAGCCTGGCACTCATCCACAAACTCCATTAACAAACACATCGACCTGGACCCAATATACTGGCCACTACAGCGGACAGCTGAAACTGACAACCGGAAGCGGCAGGGACAGGCCACTATAAATGCCGGAGGAAACACCACAGAAGCGCTTCACAGGAGGCTCCCAAGCACCGAGGATGTCACCTAGACAGGGGACGAAACGTTTGCAACAAACATTTTCCGCTCAGCGAACAGAACCACAACAACAGTGTTGGATGTCTTGAAATGCATAAAAGTGGATAAATCTCCAGGACCTAATTAGGTGCACCCTCGAACTCTGTGGGAATCTGAGGGACAGGATATACATGTATTTGGAAAGGCAAAGACTGATTAGGGATAGTCAACATGGCTTTGTGCATGGGAAATCATGTTTCACAAACTTGATTGAGTTTTTGAAGAAGTAACAAAGAAGATTGATGAGGGCAGAGCAGTAGATGTGATCTATATGGACTTCAGTAAGGTGTTTGACAAGGTTCCCCATGGGAGACTGATTAGCAAGGTTAGATCTCATGGAATACAGGAAGAACTAGCCATTTGGATACAGAACTGGCTCAAAGGTCGAAGACAGAGGGTGGTGGTGGAAGGTTGTTTTTCAGACTGGAGGCCTGTGACCAGTGAAGTGCCACTAGGATCGGTGCTGGGCCCTCTCCTTTTTGTCATTTACATAAATGATTTGGATGTGAGCATAAGAGGTATAGCGAAGAGGGTTACCTCCGATTATAACAGGATCTGGACCAGATGGACCAATGGGCTGAGAAATGGCAGATGGAGTTTAATTCAGATAAATGCAAGGTACTGCACTTTAGGAAAGCAAATCTTAGCAGGACTTACACACTCAATGGTAAGGTCCTAGGGAGTGTTGCTGAACAAAGAGACCTTGAAGTACAAGTTCATAGCTCCTTGAAAGTGGAGTCGCAGGTAGATAGGATAGTGAAGAAGGTGTTTGGTACGCTTTCCTTTATTGGTCAGAGTGTTGAGTACAGGAATTGGGAGGTCATGTTGCGGCTGTACAGTACATTTGTTAGGTCACTGTTGGAATATTGCATGCAATTCTGGTCTCCTTCCTATCGGAAAGATGTTGTGAAACTTGAAAGGGTTCAGAAAAGATTTACAAGGATGTTGCCAGGGTTGGAGGATTTGAGCTATAGGGAGAGGCTGAACAGGCTGGGGCTGTTTTCCCTGGAGCGTCGGAGGCTGTGGGGTGACCTTGTAGAGGTTTACAAAATTATGAGGTGCATGGATAGGGTAAATAGACAAAGTCTTTTCCCTGAGGTCGGGGAGTCCAGAACAAGAGGGCATAGGTTTAGGGTGAGAGGGGAAAGATATAAAAGAGACCTAAAGGGCAACTTTTTCACGCAGAAGGTGGTACGTGTATGGAATGAGCTGCCGGAGGATGTGGTGGAGGCTGGTACAATTGCAACATTTAAGAGGCATCTGGATGGGTATATGAATAGGAAGGGTTTGGAGGGATATGGGCCAGGCGCTGGCAGGTGGGACTAGGTTGGGTTGGGATATCTGGTCAGCATGGACGGGTTGGACCGAATGGTCTGCTTGCATTCTTTACATCTCTATGACTCTATGACTCTAGGTAGCTCATTAATCAGCAGTGGGATGTTTTTTAGACGTAAGAAAACCTCAATCTAAAATACAAAAACGTTTTTACATTGGGAGTGCACAAGGATGTAGATGAATTTTGCCAGATGTGCCATACACGTTAGGTAATTGGAAAGCCACAGGCAGTAATAGAGCCTGCACCTTTCATGCTTATTCCTGCATTGGAGGAACCCTGAGCAAGAGTCTAAATTGATTGCCCACCTAAAAGAAAAACTGGGAATCAGTAATTGTTAACAATAATAGATGTGAAAATGTGTTGCTGGAAAAGCGCAGCAGGTCAGGCAGCATCCAGGGAACAGGAGAATCGACGTTTCGGGCATAAGCCTGACCTGCTGCACTTTTCCAGCAACACATTTTCAGCTCTGATCTCCAGCATCTGCAGACCTCACTTTCTCCCCAACAATAATAGATGTGTCCAGTAGATTTACAGAGGCCATTCCATTGTGTTATATCACCGCTAAAAGGATTGCAAAGGAGTTAATCGAATTTTTCACAAGATGTGTATTCCCTACAGATATGCAATCAGATCAAAGGTCAAACTTCACATCAAAATTATCCAAGGAAGTTATGGACAGTTTAGGAATAAAACAATTCCCATCGACTGCGTACCATCCAGAATCACAGGGAGAGGTAGAAAGGTGGCATCAGACATTAAGGAATATGTTGATAGCTTCGAGGTAAGACTATCCAGACGATTGGGATGAAGGAATTCCAGTTGTACTTTTTACCATCAGAGATGCACCAAATGAATCGATCAAATTCAGTCCATTTTAATTAGTATTTGTGCATGATGTGAGAGGACTGTAAAATTAGATTAGATTACTTATAGTGTGGAAACAGGCCCTTCGGTCCAACAAGTCCACACCGACCCTCCAAAGAGCAACCCACCCAGACCCATTCCCCCTAACACTACGGGCAATTTAGCATAGCCAATTCACCTAACCTGCACATCTTTGGACTGAGGGAGGAAACCGGAGCACCCGGAGGAAACCCACGCAGACACGGGGTGAATGTGCAAACTCCATACAGACAGATGCCTGAGGTGGGAATTGAACCTGGATCTCTAGCACTGTGAGGCAGCAGTGCTAACCACTGAGCCACTGTGCCACCCTAAAAGTTGCATTCCCATACCGGGAGTCGAACCCGGGCTGGCTGGGTGAAAACCAGGAATCCTAACCGCTAGATTAGGAGAATTAAATTGATTAAGGAGAAACTGGTAAGTCAGAATTCAGAGACCACACATTTAGAC